>NC_064283.1:64888627-64924604 GCF_019186545.1 Solanum stenotomum
CGGGGCGTGACATGAGCATTCCAAAGTCAGTGGTGAGCCTCCTTGTTTTCCGAAGGACTCTGTTATTTTGTGTTCTTGGTTTTGTTTTATTAGGATGTTGCGGGGTCTGTCCCAACATCCATCTCAGTATTTTAGAGGCTTCATAGACAATCAGTCAGTTAGTTTTGAGTCTCTCTTTTATGTATATATATAATATTCTATTTTGAGACTCGAGTTGCCTTTTTGGCCAGATTTGATCAGTTGGGTTATTTTATGACCTTTCATTGTATTGAGTTATTCTGTTGAGTTAAGTTTCCGCTAAGTTAAGAAAGTCAGGCCAAGGGTTCGCTTGGGGCCAGCAATGGTCTCCGAGTGCTGATCCCGCCCAGGGTGTAGGCTCGGGGCGTGACACTTACATTGCCAATAGAATAATGTTAACAATTCCTGTAACAGTCGCCTCAACAGAAAGAAGTTTTTCAAAATTAAAAATAATAAAATCTTATTTAAGATCAACAATGTCTCAAGAAAAATTAAGTTTGGCTATATTATCGATTAAAAAAGAATTATTAGAAGAGATTGACTACACAAGAATTATTAAAAACTTTTCATCTCAAAAAGCTAGAAAAATAGATTTAAAATAAAAACATTTATAATTTTTAAATTTTTTTTAAGGCCTCTAGTTTGATTTTGGCCTTAGGCCACCAACGGGTTTGAGCCTCCCGTGAACATGACCACGTGGTTTCTGAAAGGTAAAAGGCTCAAATATGTTATCAAACTTTGAGAAAAGGCTTATCTATAGGATAAACGAAACATGACCACGTCGGCAAAAAATCTGCGCTAAGGAAAATTAAGGGAGTTCTCAACTTCTTTTATTATATGCCCTCATAGTAACCCGGTCATTAATTTTCATTTAGATAACGATAAAAAACTTTTTAATAATATAGAAGACATTTTTATTTATTCGTAATATTTTTTTATAAATTGAAGTAGGATAAACATTTTCTAATGAAAAAAATCATTATTAGGAAAAGAATGTGCTTTAAAAAAAAAAGAGAAATAATAAATTTAATTGAAAAAAAAACAGTTTTGACTTATTAAGTAACAATAACAACATTTATAGATCAAACTATTGAAGACAATGATATTTTTGGATCAAACTATCAACTAAGGATAATTTTGTTCATTTTACATGATTTAAAAACATTTTAAACCTTTTTTCCGTTAATTAAATCATCACAAAATCCAAAAAAAAAAAAAAAGTTGTCTTCCAACAAATGTTTCAACACACTAAGAAAAGCCAAAAAACAGAAAGAAATTAAACATTGAAAAACGAAAACATAAGAAAAAACAGCCAACTTGATTGATGGTTGGAGAAGGCAAGTTGATGAAGGTGAATGTATTCTTCTCTATTGATTTAACACAAATATTATTTATATAAAAGAGGAACGAAAAAATACTAAATTGTGGACAAGAGAGAGTACCATATACTAGTATTTTTAATTTCATTTTTTTAACATATAAATAAAGCATTGTCTTAAATGTGGATAAGCGAGAGAACATACAGTAGACCAATTAATTAAAACAATTATGTTCAAACCAATTACACTCGCTCAAAAAGCTTAAAACAGTAAGAAATGAAACACTAAAAGTCTAAACCCACTCTCATTGACAGCCCTGAAATTAATAACCAATGTGCTTGGCATAAATGCCCCCATCAATACCTCTTCAGCAGCTCCACGTCTTTCATTCTCTGAGGAATCTCCTTTAAATTTGGACAGTCATGGATACCAAGACCTTTAATCAGAGGCATGGCATTTGTGCCTAAATGCCATCTTTCTAGCTTCTCAAGTTCAGTAAGATGAAGGAACTCTAGTTGACTGAAGTTGTTATCACTGCACATTATTTCTTTTCCTTCATAAGCATCTTCTAGTGTGAGATCCCTTAGGTTTGGCAACAGTCCCAAGATAGGCATCGGATCTTCTGTCAGTCTTGACTCCCAAAGAAACATCATTGTGATGGAATTTGGAAACAGATGAGGCAGTTTCTCTATTCTCCCATATAACCACAATTTCTGGAGCTTTTCACAACAATTAACAAATTCAAGGGATGGGATTGATTCATTTTTGTAACACCGTAATCTGAGAGTGCTAAGGTTTTTCAAGCTGCTAATGTTGTTTAGGGAGTAAGATTTCTTAATACTATCCATCCTTAATTCTCGAAGATTGACTAAATCAACAGGGTCAACATCTTTCCATTGATCACAACCAACACCATTAAGAACTTGAAGACTAGTGAGTTTGCTTATATGTGCTAGAGGTTTTGAATACGGAGCAACTAAATGTCTTAAATTAATCAGGTCAGTTATCTCGCGGGGTAGTAGGCAAATGTATCCGATGCACTCGACAAAAAGTGTCTGTAGATTGTTGAGGTTGCCAATGGAAGAGGGNAGTTTTTAAGGTCTTTATGTCTTTACAATGGCATACCAGATTTGAACTTTGTCTTCAAGAGATGGTAGTATAGATCTTTAAGGACTTTTTTACTGTAACTTCAACAATTTCAGTAGAGAAAACTTACATGAATACTCAATTAATGTGTTATTTAATTGTACTAACAAATACTTATAACAATAACTTTACGAAAACATAAACAACAAAGTTTGAAACATATACTCAAAAACAACAATTAATAACATAAGCATACATTAATAATTGTAAAAAACATATCAGGATCTGTAACAATAGAATGAAACAAAAAAGAAAATATTGAGTCCACTGAATGTACAATGTCCCCTTAAGGAAATTATTCCCCTCTAGTACCCGAGGTTTAAAGGATTAGATCTTCTCACCAGTGTATTGATACAAAAATAAAGGTGTAGTGAACCATTCAAAAGGAGCAAAGTACACAAATATTTAATTGTGCAGAACAAGAAGTAGTAGTTCAGAATTTTCGTTGTTTTAAAATGAGAAGAAATCCCTCGATTTATAGACAACAAAAGAAAGTGTGAGCAAATGTTTATTGTGCCTTACCGGAAATGTTACAACTCTTTGGAAAAGTTACAACCCTTCGGAAATGTCACAACTTTTCATAAAAGTACCATATTTCATAAAAGTCACAACTCTTCATAAAAGTCACAACTTTTCATAAAAGTCGCAATTTTTCATAAAAGTTGCAATTTTTCATAAAAGCCACAACTTTTCATAAAAGTCACATTTTTCATAAAAGTTACAATTTTCATGAAAGGGAAAGATTGGTTTTGGAAATAAATAAATTAAAAGGTATTTCGGGTTTGTGGTGGCTTCACGTAAGCGGGTCTAAGGTTCTCTTATATATATATAACAGTAAGAAATGAAACACTAAAAGTCTAAAACCACTCTCATTGACAGCCCTGAAATTAATAACCAATGTGCTTGGCATAAATGCCCCCATCAATACCTCTTCAGCAGCTCCACGTCTTTCATTCTCTCAGGAATCTCCTTTAAATTTGGACAGTCATGGATACCAAGACCTTTAATCAGAGGCATGACACTTGTGCCTAAATCCCATCTTTCTAGCTTCTCAAGATCATGAAGATGAAGGAACTCTAGTTGATTGAAGCTGTTATCACTGCACATTATTTCTTTTCCTTCATAAGCATCTTCTAGTGTGAGATCCCTTAGGTTTGGCAACAGTCCCAAGATAGGCATCGGATCTTCTGTCAGTCTTGACTCCCAAAGAAACATCATTGTGATGGAATTTGAAAATAGATTAGGCAGTTTCTCTATTCTCCCATTTAACCACAATTTCTGGAGCTTTTCACAACAATTAACAAATTCAAGGGATGGGATTGATTCATTAAAATAACACCGTAATCTGAGAGTGCTAAGGTTTTTCAAGCTGCTAATGTTGTTTAGGGAGTAAGATTTCTTAATACTATCCATCCTTAATTCTCGAAGATTGACTAAATCAACAGGGTCAACATCTTTCCATTGATCACAACCAACACCATTAAGAACTTGAAGACTAGTGAGTTTGCTTATATGTGCTAGAGGTTTTGAATACGGAGCAACTAAATGTCTTAAATTAATCAGGTCAGTTATCTCGCGGGGTAGTAGGCAAATGTATCCGATGCACTCGACAAAAAGTGTCTGTAGATTGTTGAGGTTGCCAATGGAAGAGGGAACATCACGGATACAGCCTCTCAAGCTTAAGAACTTGAGGTGGTACAAACTTCCTATGGCATCAGGTACTATAGAGGCTCTATGTATAGACACATTCCCAACATACATATCCAAGTACAACACGTATAGATGTTGGAACACACTCCTGAAGTTTATAAGACTCATCTTACGAAAATCTCTATCGAAGAACAAAATTGACCTCAACTTTAAGTTAGAAAGATCAAGTGAGAGGTACCTTTCTCCTTGACTATGAATCACATGTCTGATACATAAAGAGGATATGGAGTGGCTTCTTGGATCATAAATGTCAAAGAAGTTTACCTCCAATGCCTTTTGTATCGCAAGATCACGGAGTAAATCATGAACCCTACATTCAGGAACTCTTTCCCAAAATGTTTTAGCCACTTGAACCAAGCTTCGTCTTATCAGCTCATTCAAGAAGCGTTCAGCGACATCCTCCATTCTTTCTTCTCCTCTGGGTATGAAACCCTCCGCCATCCACATCCGTATTATGTTATCAGCCCAGACCACTTGATCTTCTGGAAAATTACCAAAGTAGAGAAAACACTGCTTGAGTGCAGTTGACAAATCATTGTAGCTTAAGGATAGTATGTTAGAGATTTCAATAGATTTATCTTCTTTAATGTTCTTCCAAAGGTGATCTTTCACCTTTTGCCATTCGTTTAGCCCCTTTTTATGCGAAAGTAGTCCGCTCAATACAACAATTGCAAGAGGTAAGCCTCCACACTTTTCCACCATACCCTTAGCTAGACTTTCCATTTCTGGAACCATTGATCGAACATCAAGTAGTTTCCTACGAAAGAGATCCCAACTTTCTTCTTGACTTAGGAAACGAAGCTTATAAACAAAACCTTTGTCGTCTGCTCTTTCAGCGACATCCTCTTTGCGCGTGGTAATAATGACTCTGCTGCCCTTCTTGCCATCCGGGAATGCTCTTTTCAAACTCTCCCATGCTTCTTTCTGCCATACATCATCAACCACCACAAGGAATTTGCGATCTTTCAATAGATCACGAAGGTAAATTTCTAGATCTCTTTCTGTCATCCTTTCCAACAAATCTAGAGTTTCCTTGGTGCAACCTTGGATGGATTTTATGATATTCCTAAGAAGATCCATTGTGTTGTACTCTTGAGAGACACATATCCAAGCGCGTGTAGGGAAGCTATTGAGTATACCAAGACTGGTGTAAAGTTTTCTCGCAAGAGTGGTCTTGCCTAACCCCCCATTCCATAAATGGAGAGGACACTTCGACGAGGCTCTGCTTTGAGAAGTTGAGCTAGAAATGTTTGTACAACATCCTGAAGTCCAACAAAAATGCAATCCTGATCATCCACATATGAGGTAGTTCTCCTCAATGTTCTAACCTGATTACTTGTCCCTTCTCCTGCATTACTATTGATATTTGTAATACCATAAGTCTCTCGTTTGCGAGAGATATCTATGATTCGCTGCTTGAGTGATTGAATCTCCTCTGCGACATTGTAGAATTTCTTCTCCTTCCTAAATATGCAAGCGCAAGCCTTGAGACGACTAGCAAATTCATCGTCATCACGTTTACCAGCCTCAAAGCTATAAGTCTCAAGTATAGCAACAGCATCATTAGCAATAGAGTTGATCTCAAACACCCATTGTTGAATTCTTTGATGTCCGCTTTGCTTTAGTTCTGCATCTCTGAGGAAAGACTCTATGAAGAGTAGCTCATTTTTCAGCCACTCAACTTTCTTTCTCAGATTTTTACGCAGGGAAACTTGTTGTATGAGGAAATCACCCAATTTTTGAACTGCAAATGACACAAAGGCATCAGCCATCTTCAGGAATAAAAGAGGAGGATGTGTTCAAAGGTCCACTTATCACTTATGTGATTAAAGACGAGAAAAAAACGAAACATGACCATGTGGTTTCTGAATAAAGAATTACGATTGGATAAAAGGACAAAGATGTATTAAAGCTTTTTGAAATTTTCCACTAAACAAAAGGTAAATTTTTTTAATGAAAGCATCTTCAACAACCATTATACAACTTGGGGAAAAACACATATAGAGAAAAGTCTTAAAAAACTAAAGCAACTTCAACAATCATTGCACAACTTGTGGAAAATATATATTGAGAAAAGATTAAAAAATTGAAGCATCTTCAACAATCATTACACAACTTGTGGAAAAAATATATTTGTTTTTATTTGTTCATAAAAATTATTTTATTTTTTTCCTATTTGCTTGTTACAATGAAATTAGTATATGTGCCCGCGTGATGCACAGTTTTATTATGTTAATTTGACTGTGATTTTATTTGGTTAAATACATCAGGACATATTGAGTTCAAAAATATCTAATTATCATCTTATTTTTCTATACAATATATTCAATTACAAAATTATTATTAAATTTAAAGAAAATAAATTTTAAATGCACTCATCAAATATAATTTTTTAAACTAATTTTTATGTTATAGTTTCCTTTTAGTTTGTACCAAAAAAAAATTATGAGTTTTGTAGCAATTGTGTCATATATTTTAGATAGAAAATCTTTTATAGCAATTACGTAGTAAAAATGTGAGAAAACAGCCCGCTATACGATAAAGGCTAAAAAAATAATTATCGATGTTTAACAAACTTTAAAAAAAAAATTGTATATGTCAAGCAACTATAATCAGATAAATTCTTCTCAAATAAACAAATGGTTAATAGGTCCTCACTAACGTGTTTATAATGAGTGCACAACGTAACACTTTGATCCAAGAAGCAACAATAACATGCATATCAAATTCAAAAATTGTTACTTCAATTCAATTTATGTATAATCTTGTAACATCCGACTCAAATAAAGCATCATGTAATAAATCAAAATTGAATGATCTAAGAGTAAAGTTAAGCACATAATAATTGCAATAACTTCTATTAGTCCATTTAAATATTTGTATAGTTGAATCAATTAGGATTGAAATATGTTTATCTCTTAAATCCTCAACAAAATTTCATCTGTCTTCTCAAATGAGAAATAATTTGGTAATTTTTGAACATCAAAAAAAATATTCGTCTTATCTCCATTTTAAGAGTACATAATTTTAAATTTTGTATTAAAGGTTTTTTGAAATTTTTCACTAAACAAAAGGTAATTTTTTTTTAATTAAAGCATCTTCAACACCATTATACAACTTGCGGAAAAACACATATAGAGAAAAGTCTTAAAAAAATAAAGCAACTTCAACAATCACTGCACAACTTGTGGAAAATATATATTGAGAAAAGATTAAAAAAATTGAAGCATCTTCAATAATCATTACACAACTTGTGGAAAAAAAATATTTGTTTTTATTTATTCATAATAATTTATTTTTTATTTTCTATTTGCTTGTTATAATGAAACTAGTATATATCCGTGTCCGCGCGATACGCGATTTTATTATGTTAACTTATGACTGTGATTTTATTTGGTTAAATACATCAAGACATATTGAGTTCAAAAATATCTAATTATCATCTTATTTTTCTATACAACATATTCAATTACAAAATTATTATTAGATTTAAAGAAAATAAATTTTAAATGCATTCATCAAATATAATTTTTGAAACTAATTTTTATGTCATAGTTTCCTTTTAGTTTGTACCAAAAAAACTTTATGAGTTTTGTAGCAATTGTGTCATATATTTTAGATAGATAATCTTTTATAGCAATTACGTAGTAACAAAGTGAGAAAACAGCCCGCTATACGATAAATGCTAAAAAAATAATTATCGATTTTTAACAAACTTTTTTTAAAAAATAAATTGTATATATCAAGCAACTATAATCAGATAAATTCTTTTCAAATAAACAAATGGTTAATAGATCCTCACTAACGTGTATAGAATGAGTGCACAACGTAACGCTTTGATCCAAGAATCAACAATAACATGCATATCATATTCAAAAACTGTTACTTCAATTCAATTTATGTATAAGCTTGTAACATCCGACTCAAATAAAGCATCATGTAATAAATCAAAATTGAATGTTCTAAGAATAAAGTTAAGCACATAATAATCGCAATAACTTATATTAGTCCATTTAAATATTTGTATAGTTGAATTTAATAGGATTGAAATATGTTTATCTCTTAAATTTTCAACAAAATTTCATCTGTCTTCTAAAATGAGAAATAATTTGATATTTTTTGAACAAAAAAAAAAAATTCATCTTATCTCCATTTTAAAAGTACATAATTTTAAATTTTGTATTAAAACTTTTTTGAAATTTTCCACTAAACAAAAGGTAAATATTTTTAATTAAAGCATCTTCCACAACCATTATACAACTTGGGGAAAAACACATATAGAGAAAAGTCTTAGAAAAATAAAGCAGCTTCAACAATCACTGCACAACTTGTGGAAAATATATATTGAGAAAAGATTAAAAAAATTGAAGCATCTTAAATAATCATTACACAACTTGTGGAAAAAAATATTTGTTTTTATTTGCTCATAATAATTATTTTATTTTTTTTCTATTTGCTTGTTACAATGAAATTAGTATTCGTGTTCGTGCGATGCGCGATTTTATTATGTTAACTTATGACTGTGATTTTATTTGATTAAATACATCAGGTCATATTTCAAAAATATCTAATTATCATCTTATTTTTCTATACAATATATTCAATTACAAAATTATTATTAAATTTAAAGAAAATAAATTTTAAATGCACTACTCAAATATAATTTTTGAAACTAATTTTTATGTTATAGTTTCCTTTTAGTTTGTACCAAAAAAAATTTATGAGTTTTGTAGCAATTGTGTCATATATTTTAGATAGAAAATCTTTTATAGCAATTATGTAGTAACAAAGTGAGAAAACAGCCCGCTATACGATAAATGCTAAAAAAATAATTATCAATGTTTAGCAAACTTTTTTAAAAAAGTAAATTGTATATATCAAGCCACTATAATCAGATAAATTCTTCTCAAATAATCAATTGGTTAATAGGTCCTCACTAACGTGTTTAGAATGAATGCACAACGTAACACTTTGATCCAAGAAACAACAATAACATGCATATCAAATTCAAAAATTGTTACTTTAATTCAATTTATGTATAAGCTTGTAGCATCCGACTCAAATAAAGCATCATGTAATAAATCAAAATTGAATGATCTAAGAGTAAAGTTAAGCACATAATAATCGCAATAACTTATATTAGTCCATTTAAATATTTGTATAGTTAATTTATTAGGATTGAAATATGTTTATCTCTTAAATCCTCCACAAAATTTCAACTGTCTTCTCAAATGAGAAATAATTTGGTATTTTTTGAACAACAAAAAAAATATTCGTCTTATCTCCAGTTTAAGAGTACATAATTTTAAATATTGTATTAAAGCTTTTTTTAAATTTTCCACTAAACAAAAGGTAATTTTTTTTAATTAAAGCATCTTCAACAACCTACAACTTGCGGAAAAACACATATAGAGAAAAGTCTTAAAAAAATAAAGCAACTTAAACAATCACTGCACAACTTGTGGAAAATATATATTGAGAAAAGATTAAAAAAATTGAAGCATCTTCAATAATCATTACACAACTTGTGGAATTTTTTTTTTTGGTTTTATTTGTTCATAATAATTATTTTATTTTTTTTCTATTTGCTTGTTATAATGAAATTAGTATCCGTGTCCGTGCGATACGCGGTTTTATTATGTTAACTTATGACTGTGATTTTATTTGATTAAATACATCAGGACATATTGAGTTCCAAAATATCTAATTTCATCTTATTTTTCTATACAATATATTCAATTACAAAATTATTATTAGATTTAAAGAAAATAAATTTTAAATGCATTCATCAAATATAATTTTTGAAACTAATTTTTATGTCATAGTTTCCTTTTAGTTTGTACCAAAAAAACTTTATGAGTTTTGTAGCAATTGTGTCATATATTTTAGATAGAAAATCTTTTATAGCAATTACGTAGTAACAAAGTGAGAAAATAGCTCGCTATACGATAAATGCTAAAAAAATAATTATCGATGTTTAACAAACTTAAAAAAAGAAGAAGTAAATTGTATATATCAAGCAACTATAATCAGATAAATTCGTCTCAAATAAACAAATGGTTAATAGATCCACACTAACTTGTTTAGAATGAGTGTACAACGTACCGCTTTGATCCAAGAAGCAACAATAACATGCATATCAAATTCAAAAATTGTTACTTCAATTCAATTTATGTATAAGCTTGTAACATCCGACTCAAATAAAGCATCATGTAATAAATCAAAATTGAATGATCTAAGAGTAAAGTTAAGCACATAATAATAGCAAATAGCTTATATTAGTCCATTTAAATGTTTGTACAGTTAAATCTATTAGGATTGAAATATGTTTATCTCTTAAATCCTCAACAAAATTTCATCGGTCTTCTCAAATGAGAAATAATTTGATATTTTTTGAACAACAAAAAAAATATTCATCTTATCTCCATTTTAAGAATACATAATTTTAAATTTTGTATTAAAGCTTTTTTGAAATTTTCCACTAAACAAAAGGTAATTTTTTTTAATTAAAGCATCTTCAACAACCATTATACAACTTGGGCAAAAACACATATAGAAAATGTTGACACCTAATTTTGACTCTCTCCGATAATAATTAATTTCGAGCTTCTTAGTTTTCAAATGATTTAAAGTAATTAATTTTAGAAATTCTGAAAAAATAGATATTGCAAGTTATTTCAAATAGTTTGTCACTTGTTATAATTTTTAAATAATAATATGTCTTTTATATAATTATGTATATAATTAGTGTATTTTATAAATATTAGAAAACCGTCTCAAAAAAGATTTTGTTTAATTAAATATTTGGTTAATTAGTTTAGTAGTTTATATTTTAAATAATTTAGTTGATAATTAAGTTAATTATTTTAGTTAGTTTAAAATTAAGAAGGTCATCAATTAATTTGTTCGTCTTATTTAGCTTTTGGTCAAATTTCACCAATTAATTTCCATTTGGCTCGAGTTTTAACCGCAATTGATTACATGTTAATTCCCTGTAGTTACAATTATAGCCATTTTATTGTTTGTCTTCCACCCATTTGTAATGGGTCAATTCTTACCCCTTTCATAATTGTTATCAGTCCATTCCTTTATTTTGTAGCAGCCTTCTCCCACTTTTAGATATGTAGCCCACCAAATAACACCCCAACCGACCCAACACCTAAGTTCCATAATTCCCAGCCCATCCCAATTATCTCCAGCACATGGAAATCAGCCCAGCAGCCCAAACTTCCTCAATTCCAATTCCAATCCAAAACACCCAGCAACAATACATACACCAAACCGACCCCACCCCCTATACTTTTCATTCTTCTTCTTCTTCCAACAAAAACCAGTACGCTGCCAAACCCAGAACGAGCAGCAGTACGCTTCAGCAACCAGGCACTCGAAAATTGTCCTAGCATCGTGAGATGATGCCACGTTGCGCCTCAAGGACGGGAGATCGATCACAAGCGTTGATTCGCCCTTTCCTCTTCCGGAATGGGTGAAATTGCAGAGAAAAGGTTGCCTCTCCTTATTTGTGAAAGATTTTCGAATTTTGAATTGGTCCCTTATCTATCCGTTTTGCCAATCCGTTTCCCTCCGATTTGGAACCCTAATACCCTTCTATAAATATTCTTGTTCTTTCTAATATATGGGGGATTTTTTTTTGGAAAAAGATGGAGAGATTTTAATGAGAAAGAAATTTTAACCAAGGCATAAAAAGTAACTAATACCTACAATATAGATTTGAAAGAGAAACAGAGGCGGGACTCGTTTTGGGTGTTTTTGGTTTGATATTCTTGCCCAAATTTCCTGACTACTGTTCGTGTTTCGGACTCGTGTGGAAGAAGCCGTTGTTCCTCTGCTCGTTCTGTCCCAATTTCGCTGCACCGTTAAAGGTAATACACATTTTTTATTCAACTATCTTTGCTTTTAATATGTTGTTAGTGTGTAGGCTGTTTACATTATGATGTTTGAGCTTATTGTGACTCACTATTTATCATAAATCAGTCCGTGGTTGGAATATGTGTATAGATGTTGGTGGGCTGTTTATTGGTTGCAACTATGTTTCTCGTATTAGTTTTCTCCTCGTTGTCATAAATCTGTACTGATATGTAAGTGTTTGATGTCGCATCCTTCGTTCTTTCACCTCAAGTTGAAGGAATGAAGCAAGACGTCAATATTTCGAGTTCTTAGTGTTTTATATTTGTTGTCTCGAATCTGTAGATGATTATTTCGACCATGTTAACTCCCGTTTATGCTGTCTATACGCAATATAGCTTATACGTAACGAATTAGTCAAGCTCCATGTTTGGTTTGAGCTAAAAACCTTTTCAAAATACATTGATGTCTTGTTCTTGTACGTGTTTTAAAGAATAAGTTGTGTGTTTTTTTTTTCCTTCGTAATGGCCTATGGTGATCGAGTCTCATGTCGGATAGATTATAGCCTTCCAAGTTGAGTTTTAATTCATTTTTGTTTGGTTGTGAATGTGTGCCTGTGTATGTAAAATTTGTATTGAGGCTTACTGCAATTTTTGTATGCCCATGCTTGTCCTTCTTATTATTTTTTATTTTGAAGTTCTGAAAATGCTAAAAGAAAGAACAAAAAAAATAAATATATAAAATCACATCTCTTATTCATGTCCAAATTCCAGCGAGCAGTAGCTTTGTTTGGCTAATTTTGTCTACTGGTTTGTTCAACTTGCTTAAGCTTATTCTATGCATGGGTTTATTATTGCCTTTCCATAGTTTCATATTGCATTTTTTTTTAAAAGAAAAAAAAAAGAGAAGAAGCTCAATCACTTTAACCTTAATAGTCTTTCTTTTATTTGATAATGGTTTTCCTTATCCTTATCCTCGTCTAAATAAATATGCCTAAATTCACTCCATTTAGTTATTGTTTGCCTTAAATGCTTAGCAGTCACCACCATTTGGTGTCTTACCTTATTGTGTGAAGTTGGGTTTAATTTGAGTGAAAAGTTCTTTTAAGTATTGTGTACACTTGTTTATCGTCCTTGCATAACAATGGTATAATAAACTAAGCGTATGTATCTTTGCCTCATTTCAATTTTATATACCTTGGTTGCATTGTATAGATTTAAAGTATCCTCCATCACTAATTCTTATATTGTTTTTTTTGTTGTTTTCTATGCATGAATCTGCCTTGGGTCCTCACGGACTTCTCTATTCCCCTTTACATTCCGATTTGGGTCGTAAAGGCCCAAATTTGCTCTTCTTATTCGAGTCAGCGTCATATTGGGTCAGCGAAACTGGTGTACAGGTTGAAGAGCAGCAAGATAATGCTGGAAATTAAATTTCCAAGCTTCGAAAAAGCCGAAAACAGGCTGATATACCTGCTGTATACACCGATATACGGTCAGAAAACATCATATACAGGGCAAAAACGTGAAAAAATAAAGGTGAAAAATGTGAAAATACCGAGTTAAGACAAAATTACAGATTCGGGAGTTCGAAAATTGGCGATATACATGGTGTATACCTCGAATATACACCTTGTGTATATCATGAGCAAGGGAGATGGAAAAGGGGCCAAAGCCCAAATGAATTATTACTTCATCTTTATTTTTATTTTTTTTGCAGATTTGGGAAATTTGGGCAAAACCCAAATTCAATATATTCCTCTTAAGTTAGTTGTTTATCTATTTGTTGATTGACTAACGTTTTCTTTATTTTTATGGTTGAATTTAATTAAGTTTCCGAATATATATCCAAATTAAACTATTTCATACTTAGCTTTGTTTTTTCTTATTAGTCTCGTCGCTTGAAATTACTTACCTCTAGGATTAACCCTCTTTAGTTTATTTCCCTTTTTTTTAAAAAAAAAAGAGAATAATAAATAAATAAATAACAATAGTAATAGATAACACTAGATTTTTTTTGTTCCATGATCAGTTTCATTTTTTATTAGTCCCGTCAACACTTGAGGTTTTCCCTTTAAAAGTTTTCTCTTAGTTATTCCCCTTGATAAAAAATAATAATAGTAATAAATAAATAAGTTTTTTTTACTTAGTTAAAATTCCATAATTGGTTAAAATGAATGAGTTCTTTTACTTTATTAAACTTTTCAAAATTAGTCAAAGTTGTGTGTTCTTTACTTAGTTAAATTTTTAAAAAATATTTAGTTAAAGTAACTGAGTTTTTTTACTTCGTTAAAATTTCAAAATTAGTCAAAAATCATTTTGGTCAAATCGCTGGTCAATCGCGAGTTAGCGGGCATTCCGAGGGCCTAACACCTTCTCGGAATGTGCATTGAACTCGAACTCTTGTTTTCAATCGATTTTATCTGTTTGAATCTTTTGAAAAACCCTTATATTTTTCTTGATTTTTTACTAAAAATTAAGTGGCGACTCTGTCCTTTTGGAAATCCGATTTCTCTTAAACCATAAGTTTAATCGATTTTTCGAAAACTAAGTCATTTTCCTTTTACATATATCTTTTTAAATAAAACAGAAAAAAGTCTTAAAAAAATAAAGCAACTTCAACAAGCACAGTAGAACTTGTGTAAAATATATATTGAGAAAAGATTAAAAAAATTGAAGCATCTTCAACAATAATTACACAACTTGTGAAAAAAAAATATTTGTTTTTATTTGTTCATAATAATTTTTTTCTATTTGTTTGTTATAATGAAATTAGTATCCGTACCCGCACGATGTGCAGTTTTATTATGTTAACTTATGACTATGATTTTATTTGGTTAATATATCAGGACATTGAGTTAAAAAATATCTAATTATCATCTTATTTTTCTATACAATATATTCAATTATAAAATTAAATTTAAAGAAAATAAATTTTAAATGCACTCATCAAATATAATTTTTAAACTAACTTTTATGTCATAGTTTCCTTTTAGTTTGTACCAAAAAAACTTTATGAGTTTTGTAGCAATTGTGTCATATATTTTAGATAGAAAATCTTTTATAGCAATTACGTAGTAACAAAGTGAGAAAACAGCCCGCTATACTATAAATACTAAATAAATAATTATCGATGTTTAACAAACTTTTAAAAAAAAAGTAAATTGTATATATCAAGCAACTATAATCAGATAAATTCTTTTCAAATAAACAAATGGTTAATAGGTCCTCACTAACTTGTTTAGAATGAGTGCACAACGTAACGCTTTGATCCAAGAAGCAACAATAACATGCATATCAAATTAAAAAATTGTTACTTCAATTCAATTTATGTATAAGCTTGTAACATCCGACTCAAATAAAGCATCATGTAATAAATCAAAATTGAATGTTCTAAGAGTTAAGCACATAATAATCGCAATAACTTATATTAGTCCATTGAAATATTTGTATAGTTGAATCTATTAGGATTGAAATATGTTTATCTCTTAAATCCTCAACAAAATTTCATCTGTCTTCTCAAATGAGAAATAATTTGGTATTTTTTGAACAACAAAAAAAATATTGATCTTATCTCCATTTTAAGAATACATAATTTTAAATTTTGTATGTGAATCTAGATCAATTCAACTTCAAACAAGTCTTATCCTTCAATTTTTTATGCATTTTTTCCTTATTTTTATTTTCAACATTAGCAATTAGCAATTATTTAATTGGTTACTAACATTTAAAAAACTGAAAAAGAAACAATTTTTTATGCATTTTGTTATTTTGGTCGCAAAGATGTATATATCGCTGAAGGAATGGATCTTCATGTCAATTCAAATTTCGTTCAAATTTAAATTTAAATATCATATCAGTTTGTTGCTACGATAGATAAGATTTTGAAATACCATTGATGTGTGCACTTGATTTTCTTATTCTTTAGCCCATTATAATAAAAAAAATTAAAAAATCTACTAAAACATCTTCATCCAGAATTTTAATTGAGGAATCAATACAAATAAATAACTACAATAATAATAACAATAATAAATAGGATACTCACCATACGAAACTTCTACATATATTGTGGGACAACATTTGTACTGATTTTTAAGAATCATGTCGTTGTTGCATATGGCAACATAAAAAAAAAACATATGAATTAGAAAGCAAATTCAATGACAATTTTAAGCATAGATAACAAATTTGAATCTTTTGAAAATACTTACAGAGAATTTTTGATGATATTGTTGTTGAATGTGGGAACACAAACTAAATTTAACCTGAATAAAGTAGCAGTTTGTAAGGGATAAAACCAGTAATTTTTGTTTTTTCGCAACATGGCAGTTATTTTAGGCAGTTTTTTTTCCCTAACTAATTTTGTTTCCGTTTCTTTGTTTAGGCGTTAGGGATATAGATTTTTTTTAAAAAATTAAGAAATCAATTCAAAATAATTTATAATCTGATAACTACTGCAAGTTTAAATTTGAATTCAAAATTAGACATGTATGCATCATGTGCTTTATTGTTATTTTCAGATTTTAAAAAATATCTTATTAATATTTTGTTGATTAATTTTTAGAGTTTGTATATAAGTTGGAATGTAATAGGAAGTTTTGAAACTGCATTTAAATTCTTGTTGTGTTTAAAAATATTAATAAGGAAATATGGCAAAGTTTATAAATTTTTTTTTATTTAAATATTGAATATTTCCTCCATTAAATGGTTTTAAAAAAATAAATTTAAAAGTTATATATTGAGGACATATGGGATTGTCGTTTTAATTTTAAAAAAAGTTTATAAATATGTTTTTTTTTTTTAAATTTTGAATTAGTGGTATATTAAAAAAATCAGTTTTTTACTAATTTATAAATTGTATTTTAAAAAAAATCTGTTTTAAAAAATTCTGATAGTTTTTTTAGTGATTGCAATTTTTATTTTTATTTTTAGATTTTTATATTTTAAATTAATTTTAATAATTCACAAATTCTTTTTCTGTGTGCTGACACGTGAAACTTTTTCTTCTCCTATTATATATAGATAGATTTCAGATTTTAAAAAATATCTTATTAATATTTTGTTGATTTATTTTTAGAGTTTCTATATAAGTTGGAATGTAATAGGAAGTTTTGAAACTGCATTTAAATTCTTATTGTGTTTTAAAATATTAATAAAGAAATATGGCAAAGTTTATAAATTTGTTTTTTTTAATAAAAATATCGAATATTTCCTACATTAAATGGTTTTAAAAAAATAAATTTAAAAGTTATATATTGAGGACATATGGAATTGTCGTTTTAATTTTAAAAAAAGTTTATAAATATGTTTTTTTTAAAAAATATTGAATCAGTGGTATATTAAAAAAATCAGTGTTTTACTAATTTATAAATACTATTTTTAAAAAATTAAATCTGTTTTCAAAAATTCTGACAGTTTTTTTAGTGATTGCAATTTTACAGTTTTTTAGTGATTGCAATTTTGATTTTTATTTTTAGGTTTTTATATTTTAAATTAATTTTAATAATTCACAAATTCTTTTTTTTTTGTGCTAACACGTGGCACTTTTTCTTCTCCTATTATATATAGATAGATAATTTAGGATTCATTAAATTGATTACAATTGTCCGCAATCCTAATTGTGCATATTACATAATATCAATCTAAATTTAATGGAGCGGTATTATTTTAAAAAAATCCAAACGTACCAAATTAATTTTAACAACTCAAGTTTCAATTGATTTGGAAGAACGAGCTAATTAGTCAAAAAAAAAAAAAATATCGATGAGATTTTTGGAGGCCTGTAGCAAAAGGCTTTATTGATTTTTCTCTTGAGCCATTTTTGTCCTTTAAATGGTGACACAACTTAGAAAAATCCAGCGTAAGCTATTGGTTGTGGTAATGGTAGTTAGGGTATTAAATGTTGTTAGCTTATATGTGTCCACCATAGGTCAATGGACTAGGTTCCTTGACAAAGTTAAGAACATTATCGAAAGTAATGCTTAAAGTAAAGGACAAGGATGTTTACGTGGAAACCTCCTTGCTCAGAAGATAAATGTTGAGAGAGAAGACTTTTGCATTTCAAAAATCATGTTTGCAAAAAACTAGGTTATTTCTTATCAAAGTGATCAATATAAGATGGATAAACGTAGCCTAGTGAAACTCCATTGGCTGAGAACTATGCACCTCTTTTCCCGTGCTCACCAATCACCACAGTTGTGGCGGTTTTATTGTTGTTCCATGTTGTCTGTCTTGTATGTCTGTCGCTCATGGGATCAGGTACCTCTACCAGATCTCATAGTTTATTAAATCATCAATAATTTCATAATATAATAAATACTATCTAGTAATTATGTTTTATCATTTACCCTACATATTTTTTATAATAAATTTATTATGCATCCTACTTTTCATGTAGTTTATCCTTCAAATTATCGATGTGTGACAACATGTAGTGACCGAAAAACAATATATTCTACTAAACATTGTATTCATCAAAAAGATAAAATACAATATAATATATACAACACACCATCATATAATATAATATAATATATATCTATATATATATCTATATTACCTTAAAAGCATAAACTCTTAACTTGAATGTTAAATTACTATAATATCCCTAACTTAGGTTGTGACTTTTTCAATGAATTGACTTTTTCGATGAGTTGTGACTTTTTTCAAAGGGTTGTGATTTTTCGATGAGTTGTGACTTTTCCAAAGAGTTGTGAATTTTACAAAGAATTGTGACTTTTTCAATAAGTTGTGACTTTTCCAAAGGGTTGTGAGTTCTCGAAAAGGTTATGACTTTTCATATAAGACACAAAAAACACTGTTATATTATAAGTGGGAAGCTTCCAAGTCAAAAGTTGGATTACAAAAATATCCCTATAAAGTCATAATAGTATGGACAAAAATATAAATACACATTAATAATTATAATAAATACGATCATTTTCTTTAAATACTATTATTATATATTTATGGACAAAAATATATATACACATTAATTATAATATATACTTTGCCTTAAGTCCGCCAATAATTTCTTAACATTATTGTACACAAATGTAAATTTACTATACAAGTTCATATAGAAAAGCAACTGCACATTGGTATGAATACAGAAGGACAATATTTACTATACAAGTGATTCTTAAATTAAAGTTACTGCATATTCATGGTATGAATACAAATGGACAATCACATTTATATTTAATAAGTGTAATAACTCTTCCATTTCCCCCTAATGCATGAAGATAACCACAGAAGCTAAATAAATTAATATTCCTCCATTATTCATTAATTAATGCACATTATCCTATATCGCATAGTTGTGATTGAAGTGGATTCTTTTTATCTAGCTATTGAAAGAAATGTAACTTTAATTGCAATGTTCTTTTCTAACCCCCTAATCAGTTGAATTTCACTGCTTTAAAAATAATAATCTGATATTTTATTATCATACTTGAATTTATGCATATTATGTGGTTTTGTTATATGCATACAATAGTTTAGCACTACAATATTTGCTGTTAAATGTGATTAGCAGAGGAAAAACTACAAACTTTAAGGTTTACCTTTTGCGATAGAGAATATATTACTAAAACAAGAAATTTTTGCAATGTAAGCTTGAACTGCTTTTGTTAGTCTTCATCTATTTTGTTTAAGTGGTTTTATTCTATTCTAATATTAATAATGATACTCTTTTCTTTAGATTTTTGAAGTCCTTATGATCTTTATATTATAAATTACTAAGCACAAAATTTGTATTATTTTTATCTAAATGACATGGTTATTCGTATATTTGTAAAGGCATGTGTTTGATCCTTCAACTTCTATGGTTTGCGTGACTTGAAAGTATAACAAAGGCCATAACAGGTTCATTGTCTTCAATTTATTTATCCATAAGAGAGAAGAAGAATATTGAGGAAGGTGTACAAATCAAATACCAACGCTGTATTTACATTAATAATCAAATTCATCATTTCTAAATTATCTTTAGCAAGTATAGTTTTTTTTTTTCTTTTCAAAAATTGGGGGTGGGGAAGGGGAAATGGGGGAGAGGATTACAATGTGTAGACTCAAATCTTCTCCAACAAGGTGGAAGTTCAGATAACCAACCAACTAATCTACTAAGATTTTCCTTAGCAAGTTCGGTTCACTGCTTTAAACATAGGATATTTTGTATGTAATATTTATTTTGTATACTAAAACATACTTCTAAATAATATAACCACATAGTTTTATTTTGAAAATTACTTATTAGAATAGAGTATGAGAATACCTAATTGGTTGTTTCATATTTTATCTATCTATCTATATGTATGTATATTGTTCTACAGTAGAAAATAACAAAGTTACAAGTTGAATTACTAAAATAATTTTAAGTTTTTGGATAGATATTAATACCTGTAAAAGGGCTATGTTTTATTCAACATGCATTATTCTCTTAGCATTAATGTACAAAAACGTCAAGTAAAATGAAAGTTAATGTATATTTATAGGAAATCAATAGCAAATTTATTTTCAATAAGAAGAGTTTTAGATAAATGCTAACGTGTAGAAATTAATATCTTTAATAGTAAATAGTAAATCCATGACAAAGTTAATATAAAATTTTTGGAGATAATTGTAGCCATTATCTAAATTTAATAGGATCCCAAATTAATAGCAACTTAATTTTTTTGTGCATTTATCCTTGAATGATCATATTTGTGAACCGTGGAAAGAAAGTTTACACATAGGGAAGTAGAGAATAATGAGCTAAAGGTGAAAATTTATTACAATTATTTAGTTATAATTAAAGTAGTGTATAAATCATTATATCATGACATTTTGGTTAAATATAAATATTAATTCAAGAATACTAATAGCAAGTAAAAGCTAAAAAAAATTGAGAGATGGAAAAACATGTAGAGTTGATGAATGTCGAAATTAGAATAATCATCTCATTCACCTTCTATCACCTTTAAATTCCATGGTTGTACACTATAAATTTGGTTTAAAATACTTAAGAGCATGTATGCAGTTTAGGTATATATTATTATTTTTAGTACACATTAAGTAATGACATATGTTACGTATACACGTGCAAAGCACGTGACCAAGACTAGTACATTATAAAATAATATATATGAATCATCCAAACAAAGTGTAAGTCAAGAATCAAGATATAAGCAAGACTGCCAAAATTTGGACGATCAATACGAAAGTAATATATATAATGCACTACTTCTTTGCCGGCATATGCATTGGTTAAAAACCAATGGGGGCATGTTTGGTACAACGAAAGTTATATTTCATCCTAAATGATTTTCTAAAAAAATATTGTTCTCCAAAAATATTTGTTTAGAAAATGTTCTATGCTGTTTATGTTGGGATATATACTATTAATCACGTGTTTAGATATAGTATTTGTTATAGAATAATTATTTATTTATTTTAATAGATCATATATTCGTTTATGGTGCTTTTTTACTTATATAGTAGATCATTTAGTGTATAGAGTTTAAGCTTATACACAGGATTAGATCATCAGTTCTTTTAAGTATAAAGTTTTTTTGTTCACAATCTAAGATGGAAATTGGACATGTCATCGGTACGATTGTAGCACAAGATTATATGTAGTTTATCTTGATTATGGGAATGGTATAGTTCCAACTTCTTGTGCTAGTGCATTTTGTATGTATTGAACGGGACCGAGTAGAGATAGTTGCTTTAGACTGACTGACAAAAGCATATTCTCTAAACTATTAAATGTACTTATATTCTTAATCCTAATATAACTATTATGATCTGTATATGTTAATCATCGTTTTGATTTATTAAAAGGTGAGATTCTAATATGGGTCAATATTCCTGGTAGATTGGATGATGATAGTATATATTGGTGAAATAATAAGTTAGTTGATGGAATCCATGTCTCGATATAGAGATTGATGATATGTCTTTTTGAGAAGCTTAAAAGTTTTCATCGTGTCAAACCTTGCAAGTGGATTTAAGAATCCGATACATGAAATAAGTTAAGCAATGCTCTAAAGGAAATTGATCATTGAATTAAGTTCGTCAGTAATTTAATTTATTGATTAGTATCTGTAATCTTAACATGGGGAATTACATATGTGTCTAATGGGGAATTTCGAAATATAAATAAAGGAGTGCAATTACGAATTTCTAGTGGAATGATTTGTAATTTATTATGGTAAGAATAATTCAAATTAATTATTTGGAATTATTTTCATAATAGGAAGCCTCGGTAATTAATTCTGTGGTCCCTACCGTGCCCATATTTATCTAGAACTCAAAATTTATTGTAAAGGGAAAAAGGAGAAGTATGTGTCCCTCTATTCTAAGGAAAGGGAGAAGTATGTATCTTTCTATGTTCTAAGGCAAGGGAGAAGTATATCACTTTTTCTATTCTAAGGGAAGAAGGACATGACTTTTCTTTTCTAAGGAAAGGGAGATGTACATGTCTTTCTATTCTAAGGAAAGACATGGTATTCATTTTCCTTGGACTAAGAAGAAATCTCTATAAATAGGGATTCTTCTAACCCTTGAAAAAGATAATTTTTTCCATAAAATACTTGTCCATCCAAGTATTGAGAGGGTTCGGAAGTGAACTTGGGATCACTGTAGAAGACCGTAGAACTGTGGTCTAGTTTGTGGACTAGCTTATGAATTTGCTTGAAGTTTCTAGATTGTCGACTAGCTTGTGGATTCACTTGAAGGTATCGGCTCAAGCTTGAAGTGGTAATTCTGAAATTAAATTCAGAAAGTTTATATGCCCTAACATGATTGTACTTGTTCTAGTATAAACAATGTGTTGTCTATTATTCATGTAAGTTGTATGATTATGGTATGCTTCCGCTGTGCATATAGTTTTCCAACAGTTTAACCCGCCGGTGAGTGAAAAGTAATTTTTTAGAAAAAAAAATATAAAGTTTATTCATAATCATGTCTAAGTATTAATTAAAGTAGTATGATAACAACAGTGAGAAAAGTTGTTTCTCCCCTTTTAGTAGAAAATTACTAACAAGCATGTATGTTTCCCTAGGAATATAATATAACAATAGCAATAACATATTGAGTAAGTTAAAGTTCCACAAGTAGTGGGGTGTATGCAGACCTTAACTCTACCTTTATAGATAGAGGGATTGTTTTCGAAAGACCCTTGGCTAAAGAAAATAATTCTCAAAACATGTTTGAAAGAAATATCTTCAAGTGACAACTTCTTCTCTGTTGATTTAACACAAATATTATTTATATAAAAGACAAAATGAAGAAATTTTATGTAGGATTGGGATTTGTTTGTATATTTAGCTTTCCTATTATCAAATGCGCTTCACGTCTCTGGAGTCTCCTTGAGCTTTGGACAATTATAAATATGAAAACCTTTAATTAGAGGCATGGCACTTGTGGCTAAATCCCATCTTTAATTATCCGATCTATATGTTTGGTTAGTGCTACCATTAATACCAACTATAATTCTCTAACTTTTACGCTTTGACACCGCAAGTATATAACTTCTTTGGTCCAAACTATTTTTTTTTTGTATTAATCCATGATTGGATGTATGGCCGTTAGAATCCTCTGGGAATTTACATCCAGTTTTAATCAAAATGAAACAGAAAGCTGAATTTTTTTTAAGAAAACAAAAAGGAAACTATATCGAAGTAACCACATCCAAATGACATTTTGGATCGTGTTAGCACGGGTCATATCTATCTAGTCTAGTAATAGAAGAAACACTTTCAACATGGTTGTTTCTAGGCATTAAGTTAAAAGATCAAGGGTATTATGGTCCTCAAAGATATTGCACGTTTAACTTGCATAGAAATATTGTACTATTAGACTCATTATTTGGGCTTTCTTACCATCTTTAGAAAAAAAACCTACACTTTTTTACTAAATTACAAATTATGTCTTCTATCATTTAGTGCCGTGGGGTCCATTTAATTTTACACATTGACATATATACAATGATGACTTTACTGAGTTTCCACATATTTCCATTTTTATTATCTGCATACTAAATATTTTAATAAAATTTTATTATTTAGCTTATATATTCAAAATAATTATTTTAAATATTATATATATCATTAAATAACTATTTATGATTATTAGTAGTCATATTTATATTTTAAAGTATAATTAATAAATTAATTTTAAAAAATAAACTCTTAATAAATAATTTATCAAGAAAAACATCAAGTTAATTTAAATCAAGTATATATTTATTAACTCGACGTAAGTACTCAAATAAGATTTTACCTTTGTGAGGTGTAAATACAATTCATCAGTATTTAATTATTAGAGTTATATTCTACACACAATTTATCAACATAAAAGGATAAGAAATCATAACATGTTTTTCTTTGCAAAGTAAATTTTTTTTTAAAAGAAAAAAGTTGTATTGCTGAACTTTCCAATACTTTTGCAAGATCAATCTTCTTATTGAAAAATATTGAATTGCTTTTTATTATTAAAATGACCTTATGGAAAGAACAAGCAAAAAAAAAAACACTTCTTTCTTTTAAATTATGTGGTATAATTTAACCAAAAATATACTTCTTTTGTTTGATTTCTTGTGGAGTAAATTAACTAAATACTCTTTGAAATATTAGGGAATTTTACTTTGGGATAAAAGAAAAACTTAACTAAATATTGATATACTTCTTTTTACTCTTTGAGTAAAGTTCCTTCTTTTCTTCTCTTTTTCCATCTTCTATTGTTTGTTAGTAAGATTTTGATCAATAATATATTTTTTCAAATTAATCTATTTATGATCTGAGATTAACAATAGAGTGTATAGCAAGTTTGACATCTTCACTTTATTTAGAAACACTGAAAAGAATTTTGAGGAAGATGAATTCATAAGGTTAGAAATATCAAGTATTACTTCTACGTTGTCTTACAATGATTAAGTTTGATTACCTTATATTAAATGAGTCAAATTCATTTGATTTGACATTTTGTGCTTTTTAATAAATTATATTTGGAAGGTTTGATTCATTGTTTTAAAGTTATGCACAAGATCGATCTAATATTATAATGTTATAAATTCACCCTTGTTTTTTAAAGGAAGAAAATAGTAAGATGGATTCACTAAGGTTAAGTTGGTACAACATTTTAAAATAATATTTATTTAACTTTATAAGAGTTTTTACTTATTGACGTATGGGATACACACGTGTTGCGTGTGCACAGAGACTAGTTTATATAAAAGAGAGACAAAAAATACTAAATTGTGAACGAGAGATACTGTATACTATTTTTAATTTCATTTTAACATATAAAACATTGTCTTAAATGTGGATAAGCAAGAAAACATACAGTGACCAATCATTCATTCATTCATATTCATATATTATTATAAGTTGGAACCTCCTAACCCCAAAGTTGATTTACCGTTTTAACCCTACAATATTACTTAAATATTAATTTATTAAAAATCTTTATTAAATATTAATTTATTAAAAATTAAATTTGCTGTCAGCCCTAATTTAATTCTTTAGAAACGTATACCTCTTGTTCAACGTCCCTCCTGATCACTGTAACAGTCCTATATTTGCTGCTCAACCTTCCTTTTTGGAACGCTCAAGTTCCATTACTTAAATTATCTGTTCTTCCAAAACCTTTTTAGATACTTCACTCATCTGTATAAATGTCTCCAACAACATATTATTGTCCATTAATCTGTTTCTCTTTTCAGTGCCCGAATGAAATACATCATTATCAGGTAAATATTTTTCCTGCTCTATTTTTGTTGCATAATAGTTACACTCAATTATCAACAGAACTATGATCATGAACGAAGGAGAGGGCAATCAAAGAGTCCAGTGCACATTCTGATCGTAAGAATGATAACGCTTAGACTGGTCCAGTTCCATGTATTGTTTTCCATCACCATGCTTAGCCATCCCAAGCTCGCACATCATCAATAGTTTCTTGGGAAATAATGCCGCGAATTCTTCTATGTTGTGTCATTATCTGTGCACTGTTGTTGTTTTGTCGTTTCAGTGAAAGTATGCAAAGTGCTACAGTAGAAAATTTTATCCGGGATGATATGAACCTGTGATGGAAAACATATATTGGAGTTTATGCAGTTTTCAGTTCATTTTTATCTTCTTGACTGTTTTTTTTTTTTACTTTTAATCATTCACTTCTGTTAAATGTTGTTTTGTGGTTTTTGAACACTGCAGGTGTTTTACTTTGCTGTAGGGGACAATAGACGAGGGCGCTTTCTTAAGGTTAATCTACTTTCATGACCTTGACACTTTGCTTTTACTCTATTTTGTTGCTAATTGAAAATATATGTACACCCTTAGTTTTCTCGCACATTGCGATCAGTTTTACTTGATAGCTTTTAGTTTCTGCCAGGCAGAAATTATCATTCTCCTAGAGTAACCAATTCAACGCAATGTCAATCTAAGACTAAGAAATCAACTGTTTTACACTCCAAATATCAATAAAGATCTTTATCTCTACATTTCCCTCTATAACCATGTAATCATATCTGAAACTTAGATAATTACCGCATGCCCCACAATATCAGCAGATCATTAGAAGAGTTTTACATCTAACTAACACTCTTGGTTGAGAATCAAAATGATAACATTCGATTCTACATAGACGTTAAAAACCTTTAGTAGTAACTGAACTAGGATGAAAAGGAAGCCAACATGTCAAAATGGAGCAGTAAACACCACATACTCCATTGTGTTTGCAACCAACTTCATCCAGAATGTTCCATTGCATTAATTCTTAAATAATCTCTTCTTGCATAGTTCTTTGAGTAGATATATTTTATCAAGGACACTCATAAATGGATTCGCATCCAATGTAAAAACAACATATTTATGGGCTCTGAATTGACATTTGATAGATGGTATTGGTCCATGTAATGTGCACTAACAAATAAGATAGCAGATAATAGGTAACCAAACTGAGTTTACTTTGTTGCATCCTCAACGCTATTAAGCTTAAGCAACCTTTCTGTGAGACTGAGGAGTCATCTCTAAGAAGCTCTTGGTAGATTTATAGAACCTACTTTCCTTTTCAGTCTTCCTCCTTTTGTATTCCTTCACTGCAACAATTCATATTATTTTTAATAAAAACTGGTAAAGTCGTATTCCTCAGCATTAAGGACATGCTGGCAACCTTAAGAGAGAATTACAAACTAGGATAAAATATTGCAAGGAACCTAAAAGATCTACTATCTGCTCAACTTCATCTATACATTCCTCTTTACACCAAAATAAAAGGGATATAATACAATTCTATTTAACTATATGAATGGAACTAAACCTATCCGTAGAACATCTCTAATTCCTCTCTCTCCATAGTGTCCACCATATGCATGCTGGGATTACTTTCCACTACTTCTTTTGGCTCTTGCTCCCACCCCTCCTAATCCAACAGCTCAATAAATCAGCAATATGTTCTGGCACAGACCAGTTTGTTTCTGCAGGACTTAGAAATAGTGACCGATCTGTGAAATTAATTTGCAATGCAAAAACAGGTGGTTGTTAAAAGCTACCTGAAATATGATTCCAGTTGTGCCATTCCACTTTGGCCTGAATGGCCGACTGTATTCAATCCCAGCAGTGACACGTCCTATCGTAGAAAGTTTTATCTAGGATGATATGAACAACCTGTGATGGAAAACATATATTAGAGTTTATGCAGTCTTCAGTTCCTTTTTATCTTCTCGACTGTTTTTTTTAACTTTTAATCATTAACTTCTGTTAAATGTTGTTTTGTGGTTTTTAAACACTGCAGGTGTTTTACTTTGCTGTAGGGGACAATAGGCGAGGGCGCTTTCTTAAGGTTAATCTACTTTCCTGACCTTGACGCTTTGGTTCTGCTCTGTTTTGATGCTAATTGAAAATATATTTACACCCTTAGTTTCCTCGCACATTGCGATCAGTTTTACTTGATAGCTTTTAGATGGTCTTATATGAACGCTTTGTTTTTGCTCTGTTTTGATGCCAATCAAAAATTTATTTACACCCTTAGTTTCCTCGCAACGATCACTTTTACTTGATAGCTTTTAGATGGTCTTATATGAAAGTAGGTTGACGGGTTGTTTTCTTACTGCTGCCATAGTATTTTACTATTAAACAAACTCTCAAATGAAGACCAACCTGTGTCAAGTCTAATTTCAGACACTATTCTACATTCCCATTGAATTTAAATTTGCTAACCACCTTGAAATTAGGATCACCTCAATTAAAATACAGTTGTCAATTGTTTCCTAGAGGCTCATCCAAAGGTTTAGCGTAATGATCAATGAAGTGGGATAAAGTCAAGGGAGACCAAAATTCCTACCAGTCAGAAGGAGCAAGTCATTATATACATGGAATGTTCTCTTCGAGTCTGGCTTTTGTTTATAGCCGTGTTTCATTCTGTCCTATAGTTTCTCTCTTGTCTCTCTCTTCTTGTCCCTTTTTGCCTGTATCTCTCTTCTCTCTCCCTTTCATATATCCCTTGCCAATATATCTCTCCCGTTAATGGCCACACCCATGTTTCATATGGATGGTAATTGTCATCAGGAGCTTCTGCCAAGTCTTCATCCATACTCTTCAACAATGTCATGTTGAAGTACTTTGCCCACATGTATCCTTTTCGATGCTCAACTGAGTGCTGCTCATCCCCCGCACCTGTGTAAAGATTAATGTAAGCCATCTGTCGGGCACTGTCATACGCCCAGACATTTACCAACAGTTCCAAAACCCGACAGTAACAGTGCTGCTTCTAGTGGTCACAAACAATAAAAACATAAGAACTTATCCTTCTAGCCTGCATTACTTTGAAGTTTAGTGATAGCGTACGCTATTGCAGGTAGCATTTTTTAAGCGTCATATACTTGAGAAACAGAAACAGCTGCATGAATACTCAATTAAAGTATTGATTGCACTTGTCAATTGTTTCTTAGAGGCTCGCCCAAAGGTGTAGCGTAGTGATCAATGAAGTGGGATAAAGTCCAGGTACACCAAAATTCCTAACAGAGTCAGAAAGAGCACTCAATTAAAGTATTGATTGCACTTGTCAATTGTTTCTTAGAGGCTTGTCCAAAGGTGTAGCGTAGTGATCAATGAGGTGGGATAAAGTAAAGGGACACCAAAATTCCTACCAGAGTCAGAAAGAGCAAGTCATTATATACATGGCATGTTCTCTTCGAGTATAGAAAAAATCCTAATTCAAGAAGAAAATGATCAGATTATTTTAGCACAACAATTCTATACCTTACATTAGGAAAGTTTTACACTGATTCCAGCTGCTGAAGCAATTGGAAAAAAATCCTATACCTAACCAATCATTTAGCTTCCTCAGAAATTTATTTCCCAACCTCAGTTTGAGTGAAAATCAACAACAAAGACTCCTTTATTAACAGAACAATTAAACTATATAGGGAATTTAGCCTTCAGACATTCTTATCTAACCCATAAATCTTTCCAGAAAATAGAAACATACAGAATTCCAAAAAGATATTATTTTAACACAACAAATCTATACCTTACATTAAAAAATACATGATCTCCAAATGTCTAATTAAATAAACTACTATTAGCTATACTGCTGTTGATATATGCTGTAGTAGAAAATATAGCATTTGCGTCCAGTTAAGCTGTTACAAAATAAAACTATTGCCATAGAATGTCAACAGATTGTCCGCCAAGGACTTTTCCGTTTTGAAGTCGATACGTTTGCAATACTTCTATTATAATAATTTGTTACATTTTTATTGATTTACTTCTATTTGAAATTACAAACTTAGCAGAGAGGAAGAAGTTTTTGTTGTCATCAAGCTCCATGTCCTCATTGACAAAACAGTCGACAAGTGTATACACCATACCTTAAATTTCTATTATTCAATTAATCATGAACAAATTTTTGAGCAATTAGCTTAGCTTTCCTAATTATTTTGAAATCTAGATATTGTGATACTATGAAATTGATAATGATCTACTAGCCATCCTAAGGAAGACATATGTTGATCGAATTTCTCTACAACTATTACAAAACATCACTCTCCTTCGACGACAAGTTCTCGATATGTATGCATCTATAAAAAAGTGGAAGGTATTATTCCTTAAAAAGAAGGCGCAAGCTTTAAGGCATTAAATATTTTGTAACTATAATGTCGACATTTAAATTATGTGTTGTAACATATTTTAAAAAAACTATTAACAAGTTGAATACTTGATATATTATAAGAATTGTATAATTGAAGTCGTTATAGTATTAGTTTTCAAAACAATTCACTTGATAACAATATTTTTGTATGATGTGTCTTGCAATGATAGAATATGTTACACCGTTCATTGATTCAAGCTTATATTTTACACATCGTACACTTATATTTTAGAAGTATTTATACTAATTAGCATGGTATACATGTGTTCGAAAACTAGTTAATTAAAACATCACAAAATCATTTTTGGCAAAAACAATTATGTTCAAACCAATTACACTCATTCAAAAAGCTTAAAACAATAAGAAATCAAACACTAAAACCACTCTCACTGACAGCCCTGAATTTAATAACCAATCTCTTCAAGTGCATGGCAGAAGAGATATATATATATATATATATTCTTGAAAAGCTTCACCACTTATTATAATTCCTCTTCAACAACTCCACGTCTTTCATTCTCTCAGGAATCCCCTTTAAATTTGGACAATCATGGATACCAAGACCTTTAATCAGAGACATTGCACTTGTGGCTAAATGCCATGTTTCTAGCTTCTCAAGATCACCAAGAATGAGAAACTGTAGTTGACTGAAGCTGTTATCACTGCACAATATTTTTTTTCCTTCATAAGCTGCTTCATCTAATATGAGATTCCTTAGATTTGGCACCATTCCCAAAATAGGCATCGGATCTTCTGTCAGTCCTGAGTAGAAAAGAGCTATCATTGTGATGGAATTTGGAAACAGATCAGGCAGTTTCTCCATCACCCCTTCTAACCACAATTTCTGGAGCTTTTCACAACAATTAAAAAATTCAAGGGATGGGAATAATTGACCACCTCTACAAAACAATTCGAGAGTGCTAAGGTTTTTCAAGCTGCTAATGTTGTTTAGGGAGTAAGTTTTGCTAATATCAAACATGCTTAATTCTCGAAGATTGACTAAATCAACAGGGTCAACATCTTTCCATTGATCACAACTAACACCTTCAAGAACTTAAAGACTAGTGAGTTTGCTTATATGTACCAAAGGTTTTGAATAGTACCGAGCAACTAAATGTCTTAAATTTATCAGGTCAGCTGTCTCGCAGGGTAGTTGGCAAGTGTATCCGCCCGCATCGACAACATGTACCTGTAGATTGTTGAGGTTGCCAATGGAAGACGGAAGATCACGGATACCTCTCAATCTTAACAACTTGAGGTGGTACAAACTTCCTATGGCATCAGGTACTATAGACACATTCCCAACATGCATATCCAAGTACAACACATACAGATGTTGGAACACACTCCTGAAGTTTATATGACTCATCTTACGAAAATCGGGAACGAAGAACATAATTGATCTCAACTTTAAGTTAGAAAGATCTAGTGAGAGGTACCTTTCTCCTTGACTATGAATCACATGACTGATACATAAAGAGGATATGGAGTGGCTTCTTGGATCATAAATGTCAAAGAAGTTTACCTCCAATGCCTTTTGTATCGCAAGATCACAGAGTAAATCATGAACCCTACATTTAGTAACTCTTTCCCAAAATGTATAATCCCCTTGAACCAAGCTTCGTCTTATTAGCTCATTCAAGAAGCCTTCAGCGACATCCTCCAGTCTTTCTTCTCCTCTAGGTATGAAACCCTCGGCCATCCACAACCATATTATGTTATCAGCCTCGAACTCTTGATCTTCTGGAAAAATACCAAAGTAGAGAAAACACTGCTTGAGCACAGTTGACAAATCATTGTAGCTTAAGGATAGTATGTTGGAGATTTCAATAGATTTATCTTCTTTAATGTTCTTCCAAAGGTGATCTTTCAGCTTTTGCCATTCTTTTAGCCCCTTTTTATGTGAAAGTAGTCCGCTCAATACAACAATTGCAAGAGGTAAGCCTCTACACTTTTCCACCATATCCTTAGCTAGACTTTCCATTTTTGGAACCATTGCTCGAACATCAAGTAGTTTCCTACGAAAGAGATCCGAACTTTCTTCTTGACTTAGGAAACGAAGTTTATGAACAAAACCTCTGTCATCTGCTCTTTCAGCAACATCCTCTTTGCGCGTGGTAACAATGACTCTGCTGCCATTCTTGCCATCCGAGAATGCTCTTTTCAAACTCTCCCATGCTTCTCTCTGCCATACATCATCAACCACCACAATGTACTTGCGATCTTTCAATAGATCACGAAGGTAAATTTCTAGATCTCTTTCTGTCATCCTTTCCAACAAATCTAGAATTTCCTTAGTGCAACTTGGATGGATTTTATGATATTCCTAAGAAGATCCATTGTGTTGTAAACTTGAGAGACACATATCCAAGCGCGTGTAGGGAAGCTATTGAGTATATCAGGACTGGTGTAGAGATTTCTCGCAAGAGTGGTCTTGCCTAATCCGCCCATTCCATAAATGGAGAGGACACTTCGACGAGGCTCTGCTTTGAGAAGTTCAGCTAGCAATTTTTGTACAATATCCTGAAGTCCAACAAAAATGGAATCCTGGTCAACCACATATGAGGTAGTTCTCCTCAATGTTGTAACCTGATTACTTGGCCCTTCTCTTGAATTGTAATTGATATTTGTAATACCATAAGTCTCTCGTTTGCGAGAGATATCCATGATTTGTGGCAACATTGTAGAATTTCTTCTCCTTCCTACAGATGCAAGCGCAAGCCTTGAGAGGACTAGCACGCTTACCAGCCTCAAAGCTATAAGTCTCAAGTATAGCAACGGCATCATTAGCAATAGAGTTGATCTCAAACACCCATTGTTGAACTCTTTGATCTCCACTTTGCTTTAGTTCTGCATCTCTGAGGAAAGACTGTATGAAGAGTAGCTCATTTCTCAGCCATGTAACTTCATCTCTCAGATTTGTAAGCAGGGAAACTTGTTGTATTCGGAAATCACCCAATTTTTGAATTGTAAATGACACAAAGGCATCAGCCATCTTCAGGAATACTAGTTTTGATTGAAAAAAAGAAGAGGCCGCATATTGAAAAAAAAAGCCCATAGGTGGGTCCGTGGAACCATGCTCTTGAAAATTGGTTCTCAGGTCTAAGGTTCACGAGACGACCTATGGGTCGTAAAAACATCTACGGTCCGTGGAACTATGCTCTTGAAAATCATTAATTTTTTTAAAATAAAATTTATATATTTGTAAACTAGGTAAAAAATATTATAAGTCACAGTAATTGATAATTCAAAATGTTTAAAAGATCGATGAAAAATTTACGGTCAAAGATAGACTTGTTTGAATCTCGAAATTTGAAANCTCTTGAAAATCATTAATTTTTTTAAAAATGAAATTTATATATTTGTAAACTAGGTAAAAAATACTATAAGTTACAATAATTGATAATTCAAAATGTTTAAAAGATCAATGAAAAATTTACGGTCAAAGATAGATTTGTTTGAATCTCGAAATCTGAAAAGTGTCACATGAAATGAGACAGAGGGAGTTGTTCAAATGAATTTTTGTTTTACTATTAACTCATTTTTCACATTAGGTTCCTAACTCCGACCAAACAACTCCTAAAAGTTAAGTTCTTTCCTCTCTCATCAAGCGATTTGCCTCTGTCTTCTTTATTTTCCCTCTTTCTCTCCATTAGATTCTCAATTTCCTTTTGATATTCTCCTTAAGATTTCCCCTTCTCTTTTATTTTTCATATCTCCATCTTGTTAGAGCATCAAATGACTTTCTTTCATTTGTATTAAAACATACTTTGATACTGAGTTGATCAAATAGTTAATTGATCAATAATAGATATCATACATATGGATGCCGACTCAGTATCAAAGTGTGTTTTAATATAAAAAAGAGTAGAGTATTGAAAACACCTCTAAATCTGGCGCAAATTATTAGTTGCATCCTCAAACTATTAATAACCTTTCAAACACACTCTTTTTATTTTGTAACTAAAAGAATTTGTTTACCAAATGAAAAATGTACATCTCAAGAAAAGGAACAAGAACTTTATTTTGTGCAAAATATGCATATTTTATATCCATTTTACTTTATTTTTGTACACAAAAAATTTTATATAGGGAGAAAAGTCTATATATAGGAAGAGGGGCTTGTATATTGGAAAACAAGTTAGAAAATGGGAGATAGAGATATGCACTCAGACATAAATAGTGTGCTCAAAGGGTCTATTTAAGTTTTTAAAAAACGAAACATTTTGAAAAAAGAATTTACGATTAGACAACCATTATCAAAGAGGATAAAGTTGCAACAAGCTATTTGAAAGGTACATTTAAAAAAAAAAATGTATTATCTTCTTCACTATCAAATTTTGAATTACTCGACATAATAGGGGTCAAGTCTAACCCCCCACGTCAAAAGACTCACAATCTAAGGTGATGGCTTATAAAAAACAAAAAAATTAAGGACCAATAAGTATCATCACTAGGCAATTGGCGATGGACATCGTAGGTTGAGAATAGAATGAATTTCAAGAAAAATATAGGCTTTAAGTCACCCGTGATCTCTTAAAGTTATCCACAAAATTCACTTTGTTAGACACCTTAATTAAAATTTAAACCACGTAAAAAAAATGTATTAAAGCTTTTTGAAATTTCCCACTGAACAAACATTTTTTTTATTTAATTGAAGCAACTTCAACAACCATTATACAACTTGGGGAAAAGCACATAAAGAGAAAAGTCTTAAAAAATTAAAGTAGCTTCAACAATCATTGCACAACTTGTGGAAAAATAGATATTGATATATAATTGGAATAATGGATAAACTGTTGTACATAGTGTATGTGTAACATCCGGCAATTTGAAATAACTATGAAGAAACTGGAAATTTGAAATAGTCATTTTGGAAAAAATTTGAAATCTGGAAATTTGGTCAAGTATGGAAAAAAGTGAGTTTTTGGCCAACTTTGAGCAGTCATAACTCCTAGCTCAATATGATTTAGGTGTATTTTCAGTTATGTTTGCGAAGCTTGTGGAATTCTTTTTCCAACGCCGCTGAGTTTGCTTGATTCCGAGTTCGTATGAGTGAGTTATGCCCTTTGGAAGTTGGGCTGTTGGCAGGGCAGTTTAGTCCGAAATTGTAAGGGTATTTTGGTCTTTTCCCTAACCATTTCTTCTGATTATATTAAGGGTTTATACTGATTTTAAATCAGTTTTCCCTTTTAAAAGTGAGAGTTAGGGTTCTTGAGAGAAAAGGAAAGAAGAGGAGAAAGTGAAGAAGAAGCAAAGTTCGTCAAGATCGTCGTGGTTTTCGTCGGGGATGATCCCTATTAAAGTATGTGAGATCATAATGTTGGGTTGGTTCTTTCCCCCACACGCCAAACTCGTTTTAATTTCAAGAAAAGATTGGTTGTGTTTGTTGAAGTTGTTGTCTGTGGTTGTTGAAGTTGTTGGTTGTGTTGTTGAAGTTCCTTGTTGTCTTGGTACATGTTTCCGGTTGTGATTTCGAGTTGAATCTATTGTATAGTAAGGGGATTTATGATTCTAAGTGTTTGGGGCTGGAAACTTTGAAGTTAAGAAGGTTTAGAGTTGGAAAAAGGAAGGAGGAAAGTCGATTTTTTGGGGGACAAGGCTGAGGTGTCGCGCCAGCCAGCGCGCCTGTAACGACTCGAAAAATGATAGAGTGAAACTAGAGCCTCACATGTGAGTTTGGAGTCGAGAACTTAATGAAATGATTATATTTGAATTTGACCCAAAAAGTTCTTAAAAATGTGCTTCGGAAGTTACCGGAAACTTGTTTAGCTGTATATAAAAAGATCC
>NC_064283.1:64926431-64945051 GCF_019186545.1 Solanum stenotomum
TTGTTTAAAGGTGATATTATGACTTACTTGATGTTATGCTTGTCTTGTATGTCTTTTATGCTATTGTTCATGATATTTCAAAAAGGTGGCATAATGCATGGTTTCTAACTAAAATGTCCCTTTTTAAGCATGTTTTGCATGGTCATCATACTTAGTACATTTTGTGTACTAACCCATATTCTTCATATTTTTACTATAAGTGTAGGTTCCGGCAAGTGATCCCTCCTAGCTAGTTTGAAGTGTTGGATTGCTTTCCTCCAAGACTTGGTATGTCCTCATGGATTCGAGGACAAGACTTTTAAGTTCTTTTGTTCATGTAATAGACTTAATAGACTTCTTTTGATTGTAAAGGGCCGTGTCCCTACTTATGTTTTGCGACTGTGTCTAAGATGGCCATGTGAGACTTAGACTTCCGCTGTGTGTTTTTAAAGTTGTTTTAAGAAGTTTAAATGTGTGGATGTAAATAAGTTTTTTTTTATTATTCCGCACTATTTTCATTATTGAATGCAATGAATGACTATGTGGCTTGTATAAGACCCCTTCGGGGTCGAGTACGCCTTGTTACGACTTGGGGGTGCTCCCGGGTCGTGACAGCGCCCCAACAGGAGTTCTGAGCTACCACCCTTGGGGCGGCGCGCCTAGCAGAGCCCCCACCAGGCCCCTCTGAAGTTTGAGGGCTGGCGCCCCGCGCCTCTCAGAGCGCCAAGGACACCAAGTCTTCCCATTCATTCCCTACTTTTTCATACATGTTCCTTGGTAATGTACCTATGTTTTATAGTTGTTTTCAACACTCTAAGGTACATCTAGACATCCCAAACTCATCCATAAACATGAGATCATTACCCTTGAATTCATAATCCAATTCGAGGAAAGTTCGGATCAAAGTCAAGTGAAGTTAGAGTCAAGCTTAGAAGTTAAGAAGTAAGTCAAGCAAGTCTTTAAAGTTGTTCAAGAGTCTTTATTGAATGTTTTAACTTCGTTTTTAAGGCTCAAGTTTCAAGTTAAGCCAAGACTATAAAGTTGAGTTCATTACTCAAAATTTATTAGGGAACTATGTATTCCCAAAGAAGTTTTAAATAAATGTTTTCACATTTAGACAAGGTTGGAAGCTGAGATTTCCAAAGGAGCCTTCGGGCTAGTTTTTGAGTAATTATCTCAAATCAGTAGGAAGAAATATGTTTTAAAAACATAAGAGCCAGAACATTTTTGGGAGTAGTATCGAGCACCGAATTGGGGGAGCGTTCAAAGAACCCACAACCCCCATAGAACCATGTAGTCATCATGGGTAGAAGAGGTTCATACTTTTTAAATGAATCCTTTTAAAATTTGACTAGTGGATCCATTAGGCAGTGCAGGTTCTATACCTTTGACCAGGTATAGGATGATCTGGCAGCGTGAGGTTGATCGTTGTATCATCACTTTAGCTCTTATGTGATGGTTGTCGGTTAGAGAAACTCCCACATCAATTATTGTATTTTTATATACATCAGTTCATTTGTATTTCTACATACATCTCAAGCTTATTGTATCTTTGTATACACACAAAGTTTATAGTATGTTTTAAACAACTTTTCTTTATATTGCACTTGTTTTAAATTGTCATATATTGAAATGAGTCAGTCAGGTTGAGTAGACTTGTGCCAGGTAAATTATTCAGTTTATTCCAGGGTTCCTTCTAGCTTATGTTCCTTAGCTTTCCATCTCGCATACTCGTACATTCAATGTACTGATGCCAGTTAGCATGCATTTTATGACGATGCAGACACAGGTACCCAGGATCAGCATCTAGCACGCCGTTGATCCAGCTGAACACTCCAGAGTCAGTAGTGAGCCTCCTTGATTTCCGGAGGACTCTGTTATTTTGTGTTCCTAGTTTTGTTTTATTAGGATGTTGTGGGGTCTGTCCCAACATCCATCTCACTGTTATAGAGGTTTCATAGACAGTCAGTCAGTTAGTATTGAGTCTCTTATCTATGTATATATTTATATGTAAATATTCTATTTTGAGACTCGAGTTGCCTTTTGGCCAGTTTTTATCAGTTGGGTTGTTTTATGACCTTTCATTGCATTAAGTTATTCTGTTGAGTTAGGTTTCCGCTGAGTTAAGAAAGCCAGGCCAAGGGTTTGCTTGGGGCCAGGAATGGTCTTCGAGTGCCAGTGCCCCCCAAGGTGTAGGCTCGGGGCGTGACAGTATGTTTATGGGCCATATTGTAAATAACATATGTTTGTGGCCCACTTTACTGTAGGAGGCCAACTACTCCAAGTAACTTTATCCCTATAAAAAGGGAAGTTACACAGCAATGAGAAAATGACATAGAAAAGGAAAATTACTTTACTTTTTTCTACTACTACTTCTGTCTCCAGTTTTTTTAAAAGAAAAATTATAACACGTTATCAGCACGAAATTTTAATTTTCTTCAAATATTTCAGGTATAATAAACACATATCTTATATATTTTTTACATGTTAGTTCTTCCTTATTTATTTATTCATTTATTTTAGTTAAACTAACTTGATGATCTTTATTTGGTATATCTAACTCTATTATTATTTACTAGGTTATATTAGTTTTAGTATGAATACAACTTTCTCTCAACTGCTCTTATAAAATAATAAAGTCACCATAGTTTATTTCTTGAACGTCCTAAGATACTACATAAAATTTTATTTATGTATGTTATTATTATAGCTAAAAAACAATTATGTACCTAGCAATAAAAATATTATTTATGTATTTTTATATTGCTAATTTTATTTATGCGTTTCTATATTGCTGACTTATGTACCTTAAATTCATATGCTTCTTTTCGTATTTTTTTTTTTATCAACAATTCCTTTTATATTTACATAGCAATATTCAAGAGTTTATGTTAAATAGTGTATGTAAAGTTAGTTAAACAGTGACACCAACGAATTACTAAAATTATTAGTGTTTACAAATTTTGTCTCATAAGAATGTACTAGTAATTGATTAACAATAGTTTATGCCACTTTCAAAGAGGTCTTTCAATGATATTTCTGCACACATCTATGTGCTGAAAATAATCCAATTTATTTTTATATGATCCTACCTTAAAAATTTATTCATATGTATTTTCTTCAGAAATTTGATCTTAGTCAAATTTATTATTTCTAACTCATCTTTCTTTTTAGTTTTCATCATGTCAAATCTATCAAAGCTTGAATTTGTGGCACTTGACATTATCGGAAAGAATTATTTGTCATGGGTCCTCGATGCTGAAATTCACCTTGACGTTAAAGGTCTTGGTGATAGTATTAATAAATAAAATAAAGCATCAAGCCATGATAAAGCGAAGGCCATGATTTTTCTCCGACATCATCTCCATGAGGGATTAAAAATTGAATATTTAACTGTGAAAGACCCTCTTGAATTGTAACATATCGCACCTAGAAATGACTAGAAAGAGTTTAAAATCTGAAAATAATGATTTTTGGAAAGAAAAAGGAAATCTGGAAAATTTTGTCTAAGTTAAGAAAGTGAGTTTTGGCCATTTTCAAACGGCCATAACTCCTAGCTCAAGATGAGTTAGGATCAGCTCTTGATATGGTTAGAAAGCCCATGGAGATATCTTTCCAACGCCGCCGAGTTAACACGATTTTGACATCGTATGAGTGATATATGTCTTTTGGAAATTGGGCTGTTGGATTGAGGAAAATCCCAATCCGGGTTTAGGGAAGGGCAAAGTAGTCTTTTCTCTAAGTTATTTCCTAATTTGATTTTAGGGGTTTATTAGGGTAAAAACAGAACCTAAATCAGTTTTGGAAAATTAAAGAATGCTTAGGGCTTGGAGAAAAGAGAAAGGAAGAAAGAAAGGGAGAAAAGCTAAGATTTCGCCAAGAACGTCAAGAGTTTGGAGTGGAATTCGTCGGGGGTGATCCCTATTAAGGTATGTGAGATTTCTTTCGTGTTGGTTTAGTTCACCCGCACACTAACTTGTTTCAATTCAGCGATTTGGAGTTGTTTGAATGTTAAGAAAGTGAAGTTCTTGAAGAACATTGTTGAATTCTTGTGGGTTGATTGTTGAATGCCTAGTGTTGATTTGATTTGTGTTTACGGGTTGTTTTTCGAATTAAAACATTCAATGTACTGATGCCAGTTGGCCTGCATCATCTTATGATGCAAATGCAGGTAACCAAGATCAGCATCTAGCACGCCGTTGATTCAGTTGAGCACTCCAGAGTCAGTGGTGAGCCTCCTTGCATTTCGGAGGACTCTTTTATTTCGCTTTCCTAGTTTTCTTTATTAGGATGTTGTGAGGTATGTCCCAACATCCATCTCAGTATTATAGAGGCTTCATAGACAGTCAGACAGTTAGTATTGAGTCTCTTATCTATGTATTTGCAAATACTTTGTTTTGATACATAAGTTGTCATTTTGGCTAAGATGTTATCATTTAAACTACTGTATTGAGTTTATATTATTGAGTTAAGTCTTCCACTGAGTTAAGTAAGCCAGGCCAAGGGTCCGCTTGGGGCCAACAATGGTCTCCGAGTGCCGGCCACTTCCAGGGTGTAGGCTCAGGGCGTGACAAACTTGGTATCAGAGTTCAAGAGTCCTAGGGAGTCTATGAAGCCTTGTCTGTAGATTCGTAGTTATCGGTGTGAAGTGCGCCACATCTATAATTAGGAGGCTGGAACACTTAGGAAATTCTTCACTTCCTTCATATCCATCTCGTGTGTTAGAGTTTATCTCTAAAAGTTTCCCTCTAATTCGTGCTTCTGCGTGTTTCAGATAACCATGCCTCTACGAAGAGCAGCACGAGGTCTTCCAACTAGGAGAAATGTTGAACTACAAGAGCAAGGGGTACCTAATGCACCAAACGTGGAACCTCAAGGCGAGGTCACTAATGCTGAATTCCGTGAAGCTATTCGGATGTTGAGCCAAGTTGTGACTAACCAGGTTGGGCAGCCAAGAGGACCAAGACAAGATGAGGCTGACACTTCGAGGATTCGCGAATTCTTGAGAATGAATCCTCTTAGTTTCACTGGTTCAGCCACTACTGAGGATCCAAAATTTTTTATTGAGGAGCTGAAGAAGGTATTTGATATGATGCATGTTGCTGACACTGGAAGGGTTGAACTAGCTGCATATCAACTGAAGGATGTTGCTAGAACATGGTTCGATCAGTGGAAAGGGGGTCAACCTGAGAATGCACCACTTGTTAGTTGGGCTAGTTTCGAAGAAGCCTTCTTGGGGCGTTTTTTTCCCCGAGAACTGAAGGAGGCTAAGGTACGAGAGTTTCTTACACTAAAACAGGATTCCTTGAGCGTGCATGAGTATGGGTTAAAGTTCACCCAGTTGTCCCGCTATGCTTCTGAAATGGTTAAGGATATGAGGAGCAGAATGAGCGTGTTTATTGCTGGCTTGGGTCGTCTGTCAAGCAAAGAGGGCAGGGCAGTGATGCTGATAGGTGACATGGACATATCAAGGTTGATGGTTTATGTGTAGCAGGTTGAGGAAGAGAAGTTAAGGGACAGGGAAGAGTTCAGAAGTAAGAAGGCGAAGATAGGGAATGAGTCTGGGCAACAGAAAGGCAATGTTAATCGTTCGTCCTATCAACAGAAGCAAAAGGGGCCTGTTCCATCATCTGCTAGTGCACCTGCACCTCGAAACAAAGGCGAATATTATGGTCAGAATTCGCAGAACTTCAGATCTAAACTAGCGTAGTCCCAGGGTAGTGTGGCACAATGAGGTAGTTGGGCTCCTGCAAGTGCTAAGTGTGGGAGAACCCACCCAGGTAAGTGTCGTGATGGCTTGACAAGTTGTTTTAAGTGTGGACAAGAGGGACACTTTTTGAAAGAGTGTCCTAAGAATAAGCAAGGTAGTGGAAATCCAGGCAATACCCAGTCTTCATCAGTTTCTCCAACAGACAGGACTGCACCTAGAGGAGCTACTTTTGGTACTTGCGGAGGAGCAAACCACCTATATGCAATCACTAGTCGCCAAGAACAAGAGAACTCTCCAGATGTTGTCACTGGCACTACAAGAAAATGGGTCTTTAGCGAAAGCAAATTAAGTCACTAAAAGTGTAAATCCAGTCGTTATTAGTCACTTACGACTGGAAAAAAATTGGTCGTCTCCCGTCGTTAGTAGCTCCGACGTTAAAAGTGGACGACCAAATTCTAGTCCGGTCGTTAAGAAATATTTAGTGACGGCAGAAAAATTGGTCGTTGTATCTCTTTTTACGATCACATTTTCCCTTCGTTAATTTTTATTTTAGTCGTAGATAACTTCAGAAAGAGATATTATAGGATCTTTTAGAGACCGGAATCCTTTCGTTAATTTTTATTGATATTTTTAGAAAAATAAATATTAATTAAATGAAAATTAGTTACATTTTGCCCCTTGTGATTGATAATTAAAACCATTATTTCATATGTAATTGTACAAAATTTCATAACTTATAAAATAGAGTCAATAATATAGATAAATGGCTGATAATATATATATATATAAGCATGGTACGTAGTTAATTACATAAAACAAAGAGGTTTTAAAAATCCTACAAAAAGAAAACTAAGAATCTAGAATATATATGTAGAGATCGTAATTAGTATTTTTAAGCAAATAGCCTAGATAATAAGTAAAGTAGGTTTAATAAATTAAACTTCTTGCACTTCAACTAATTGCAAGCTATATAATAAGTAAATTAAAGTAGGTTTAATTAACTTCTTGCACTGCAACTTGTTCATCTGCTAACATCTCCAACTGTTTTTCAACTAACTCCAAATTTGTAGATCCTTCGTGACTTCAAATTCTTGATCATCTGTTGCAAGGATAAAAGCTTGCATCAATTAATTAAATAGTTCAATTTGTATGTTGCTGAGACATAAATGACGATTGTATAATTATTTTCTCATAAAAATCTAGATTGTAATATAAGAAAATACTTTGTTTCACAAGAAAAATCAGCAAGTATATTTTGATCTGTAAATACTTTTGACAGCACCTTAATTCTTAATAATACAATACTCATTCTAAAAAGAGAAACAATTAATCAATGCAAGAACATTGAAAGAGGAAATGATGACTTGTATAGTAAAGAATTTTGATAATACTTTCTCCAGTGTGCTAACTTGGGTGGGCACATTTCTGCACTAGGTCTGGTAAAAAAAAAAATCAGGTGCATAAATGTTAAAGTTATTTCCTGTTACTGCTCATAATGTACTTCTCTAGTCACCTTATTTTTGTACTCATATTCAAATGCATCTTAGTCCAGTGTGGAATGATTTGTAGTTTCCAAGGACTAGTTCATCTTCTTTTATTGGACTTTGACGAGTATTCGAACTTCAAAGGGACAAAGACTATGGGAAAAGTAGAAAAAATGTTCAAGCATTGCAAGTTTCCAAAGTGCAAGTACTTCAACATGTATTAGAAATGCCCCTCTCTTAATAAATGTAAAACCTGTTTTAGTATGAAAACTAAGGATAGTATGAAAACTAAGGAGTTTAGCAGTTACTGTGATCTACAATGGGAATATTTTCGAAGCCATTCAAAACTTTGTGAATTCTCTCTAATTGGTTGATGAGTCCTGAAATCTGGAAATTTTGTTGTCAATGTCATGCTGTCTATGAGCACTTTTTATGTAGATATACCCTTACATGAGCTATATAGATCCACAGAAGGTTCTCCCTTGTATTACAGTTATTGTATACAATGGTGTTAAACTATGTAAACATGATATGGTCAGCTTATACATGTTAACAAGCTTACTAAACTGAAAAATACTTTGTTTCAGAGTAACAAGCTTACTAACCTGTAAAATGATTCAATCAGTATTTTATTCACTTGATGATGGTGGTGATGAAGGATCTCTAAAGATTGTACTTTAAAACATTTCACATCTCTTCTCTATGTTATCCAAGCGTCTTTTCATTGATTCATTTTCTTTCCGACTCGCATTCAGTTCTTCTAATAGTGCAGCCTTTTCCTTTCTACTCACATTTAGTTGTTCTAACAGTGCAGCTTTTGCGGAGCTACCTCCTTTCAAATCTTTACTGGTAATCCCGCCACCAAATCCAACAACATGACTCTTGCTCTGAGGTCCGAAGCATCTCTCTACTACCTCAATATTAGTAAGTGATGGCTCAACTTGTAGTAGTTCCTGAATTTCTTCCTGTAAAATACAAGAAAATTTAAAGATAGTGCAATATATTAAGTAAAAGTATGTCAAATAAAAATTTTAAATGAACATACATATTTTTGATTGGTTTCAGGTTCGAGAAGCTTGTTGTCCTTCTTACGAGTCTCAAAGAAGATAGTCGCCATGTCCGATGGATTACCATGCTTGCCTCCCTTAACATTCAAACAAGAAGTCATATACTTGAAATGAAGAGGACCTTTTTTAATAGGTTTAGAAGAATCACATACATACCAATTCATAAACTATCTCTCTAATCGGCTTGCTACCCGTATGATGAGGCATACTCAACTTAGACCTGTTCATTGCATTTCGCGTACTTGTTTCCTATATTAACAGCACATCAGCAACATTATGATACACAATTTAAATGGTTGGTTAATAAATATAAGGTATGTTTTGCTGTATTGCTGGAGACCAAAGTCAAATAACACAAATTCAAAGCAAGTATAACAAGAGTGGCCAAGGGATGGAATCATGCTAATAACTATGCTTATGCAGCTAATGGAAGAATATGGGTTCTATGGAAAGCTACTGATGGTTATTCTGGAGACTCATGGTCAGTATATTCACTTCTCTGTTACAGACAACCGAACAGATTTCCATAGTGAAGTCACAATTGTGTACGGGAGTACTTGTAGTGTGGAGCGACAAAATTTATGGACAGAACAGATTTCAACATTCCCTTATTGCCAGAGGATCGCATTGGGGGACAACCAGTTGCGGATGTACAACTATTTGATACTTATGATCTAACTGATATGAAGGCTACTGCCAGACAGTTTACATGGAAATATAGGCATGTATGGAGTAAGATTGATAGAGCCATTTGCAATGATAAATGGATTATCAACTATTGTAATGACATTACAACTCAATTCAAGGAGAATTTCTTCTCAGATCACTCACGTGCCTATCCATATAAAAATCACCGTTAATACAAATCAGAAAAAGAAGCCTTTTAGATTTCTGAATATATTAGCTGGGATAGTCAATTCTTACAAATTATTCTAACTGTACATCAGAAAATATTAAGGCAGAAATATTTCTTCAATTGTATAAAGGCAAGAGCCAGTTCAAATGCAATAGCTATGATTAACGATGCCAATGGGAATATCCTACCTTAAATTTTTTAGATAGAAAATGCTCTTTGACCAGCCATTCCCAATCACTCTTGTCGACCCCCTCTAGCACATCTTTTAGAACCTCTCGCAATGGCTTAGACTTCACATTCATGTAGAGATCCTCTCCAATTGTTCCACAACCTTCTCATATGTTTCAATACATGATCTCTATGACAAATCATGTCATCACTATCAATTTTTTCCTAATATATTTGGCAGATGTCATTAAACAAGAGACTCAAAATTTTAAAATAAATCTTACAGATAATAAATAATCAGCAAGGTTGTAAGTTATGAGTGTATCATTATTGATATACTTGATGGAGTGGGCTGAAAATAGAGGAACAATTGTAGGTTATGGACAAAACAGAGGGACAATTGCAGACAATAGACAATTAACAGAGCATAAGAACAGATGGACAATTGCAGGTTATGGACAAAACAGAGGGACATGACTGCACTTTACTTTTGCTCCTATATTTTTTGATATGTTGCAGAGAAGATCAAAGAAATGAACCAGCAACAAGATTCAAGAAATACAATTCCATCAGTAATATTCATTTAAATCCTTACAGTGACAGCTCCCCACATGTGTTCCAATTTAGCTTCTTTGATGTCTGTCCATGAGTGTACTCGCAAAGGACACATCTTACGATCACGAACTAAGGAACCTAAGTGTCTCGAAAATAAAGCGTGATGATCCCCAACAACTCGATTGTGGTAAAAAGTGACTCTAAGCTTTTCTCCAGGTTTGAGTCCTGTAACAACCTTACACAAATTTGATCCTCTAACCTTTTTTATCTTGTCAAATTCACATGAACCTACAAGTTTTGACATAAGTCAAACATTATAGAATCTCAATCTATAAACAATGAAGAAGTTCTAACAGTTCAGAGAGTTAAATACCTGCTTTACTTCTCCGAGTTTCTTGCATCATTTCAACTTCATCTTGAGGAAGAGTAAGATCATCTTCCATTAGATCTAACCCCAAAGGAACATGGTTATTATTTTGTGTGAGTTCATTCAGATCATACTCTGTATTTTTAGAATTTTTATTTTTTCCATTCAAAGTTCTCTTTTCAGCCCACCTTCTAGGAGAGCCCACATATGTAAAGCTTTGTGCTCGCTCCCTTGCTAATAAAACATTGAAATAAACTCAATCCACTACCAATAAAATGAATTACATACTAAGGCTTGGATGCATCAAGGTAGAAAAAGTAATATCAAGGACACCATACAACACACTACAAAGGGAAAATACACGATTCATATCAGTAGTACTACGTAGGTACTAGTTCTTATAGGTACATGTGGGGAGGGGGTTCTACTTGCTTTTCTAGTGCACATACTTGGACTACATTGTATATAAGACCTTGAAGGTTGTAAAATACCTGATTTACTTCTCAAAGCCTCTTGCATTGCTTCAAGATCATCATGAGGAAAGGAAGTAACATGTTCTATTGGATTAAAATCAGGTTGCCTAAGGGTCTTATTATGTGCTCGTACATTCATATCAGATGATACAACACTATACCCTTTACCTTTTCCAATCGAAGTTCTTTGTACAAAAGTACTTCCTCTGGCAGAACCCACGGATGTAATGTTCTTTCCGTTTTCCTTGCCTATAATAAGAACATTACAAAATCTCAAAGTCAAATCAATAAAATAAATCTGCATGTTTAGAAAATAACATAAATACCTGGTTTGCTTCTCATGTTTTCTTTCATTACTTCATGATCGTCATGAGGAAATGAAGTTTCAACTTTGATTGCATCAAAATCAGGACAGACGACATTAGTCTTTTGTGGAATCACATTCTGATCATATATTGCAGAATTTAGACCTTTGTTGTTTCCAATCGTTATTCTCTTTTCGATGCTTCCTCTTATAGAGCTCGGAGAGGTAAATCCGTTTCCCCGTCCCATTACTTCAAGATCATCACTAGGAAAGAAAGTATCAACCTCTATTGGATCAAAATCAGGTTGCATAAGGTTCTTATTGTGTGCTGGTTCATTTTTATCAGAAGATGGAACACAATAATTTTTACTTTTTCCAATAGAAGTTCTCTGTACAACATTACTTCCTTTAACAAAGCACACAGATGTAATGTTCTGCCCATTATCCTTTCCTACAATTCAAACATTATACAACCTTAATCGTCTAACAATTATAAATTTTTCATACTAAGAAAATGAAATAGGATTAGAAACCTGGTTTGCTTCTCACAGTCTCTTGCGTTACTTCAAGATCGTCATTAGGAAGGGAATTTTCATCTTCCGGTGCATCAAAACCAGGAGGGACGACATTAGTCTTCTGCGCAATGACATTTTGATTATATGTTGCAGCATTTAAAACTTTGTTGTTTCCAACCATTGTTCTCTTTTCGACGCTTCCTCTTACAATACTTCCTTTAACAGAGCACACAGATGTAATGTTCTGCCATTCTCCTTTGCTACAATTCAAACATTATACAACCTTAATCGTCTAACAATAATACATTTTTCATACTAAGAAAATGAAATAGGATTAGAAACCTGGTTTGCTTCTCACAGTCTGTTGCATTTCTTCAAGATCGTCATTAGGAAAGGAAGTTTCATCTTCCAGTGCATCAAAACCAGGAGGGACGACATTAGTCTTCTGCGCAATGACATTTTGATTATATGTTTCAGCATTTAAACCTTTGTTGTTTCCAACCATTGTTCTCTTTTCGACGCTTCCTCTTACAATACTTCCTTTAACAGAGCCCTCATATGTAAAGTTATGTCCGATTTCCTTTTCTGCAATTCAAAAATGTTAATCAGTATAATCAATAACGTGAGTTCTTCTCTGAGGGTTCTCCATACAAGATTTCCTAAAATTAATCTACTTAAACAAACATCCATTTAGACCTATTCAAAAGTACTATGAAAGTACACTTTCCTAATGTTAGAGCTGGAATCAACTTAAACAAAACGTCTTTCAGAACTATTCTAGATCAGAGAGCAGGGACAAAATGAAAATCCACATTACTATTTAGAAATGACAGTATCCATTAAAATACAATACCTGATTTGCTTCTCAGAGTCTCTAGCGTTATGTCCGTTTGATCAATCAAATTTCTCTTTTCAGCAGTTACTCTTACAGAGCCCATCGATTTGAGGCTTTGCCCTCTTCCCCTAGCTAAAGCACCAGGTGGAAGGAATGATTGCTTAAAATTCTTTGAACTTGATCCCATTTCGGACTTCTTAAATATTGAAGGATTCATGTCATCCTACCATAAAATCCAACAATAGAGTACTTTTAGCTAAGTATCTTTTAGGATTCATATTAACATAGAACAAATATAAAAATAATAGGGTAAAAAAACAAAAGCTAAATGCTACTACACATTGTCTCTGTTCATTCTGTACAAAGTTAATAAAAAGACATTATTGTTGGATCAACCTTTATTCACCCTAAGTACTTCAACTGATCAAATTTACATAAAGAAGATTCAGAATATAAACAAGTAATTGAAAACTATAAGCATCAACTATTCCAAACCTGTATGAGTTCTTTTTCTTTTCCTATCAATTGAATCATGTAAATCCTCAAAATCATTATCATTCTCTTGCACATCATCAAAAGAATCACGAGGCATAAACTTTCGCACCACATTCCAACCTTTATTAGAATGATCTCTAGCATAATATACTTGTGATACTTGATTGGCTAATACAAAAGGCTCATCGGTTTTCAAAAACCGTTGGGGGTTAACACTTACAAAGTCATATTCATCCATTTTAACTCCCCTTTCATTGTCATATACATCAAACCACATACATCTAAACAAAACCAGTCGTCTCCCCCCAACAAATTGTAATTCAAGAATCTCTGTTAGTTCCCCATAGTAATCAATGATTTTATCTTCTTCACCAGCCTCACCAGAAACAACTATCCCACAGTTTTGAGTCCTCAAACCATTATCATAATCTTGTACATGGAATCTATATCCATTAATAATGTAGCCTTTGAATTTTGTAACATTTTTCATCGGACCACACAACCCAAACCAACTCTGGATGCATCACAATACATCACAAAACCCTGAGTACCTTCTGGTAAGGTCAAAACAGAGGCACTAGTCAACCTCTTCTTCAATTCCTGAAAGCTTCTCTCACAAACTTCTGACCATTGAAACTTCACTGTTTTCTGAGTCAACTTCGTCAAAGGAGATGAAATGGACAAGAAACCCTCAAAAAATCTTCTATAATAGCGAGCCAAGCCAAAGAAACTTCTAATATCAGTTGGAGATGTGGGTCTAGGCCAAGTCTGCACTGCCTCAATTTTCTGAGTATCAACTCTAATACCATCACCGGAAATAATATGGACCAAGAATGCCACAGACTCAAGCCAAAACTCACACTTGGAGAACTTGGCATACAACTCTCTATCCTTCAAGGTCTGAAGAACTATTCTGAGATGACTAGCACGATCTTCTTCATTCCTTGAATGGATTAGTATGTCATTAATGAAAACGATAACAAACATATCTAAATAAAGTTTGAAGACTCTGTTCATAAAATTTATGAACGTTGCTGGTGCATTGGTCAAACCAAAAGACATGACCAAGAACTCATAATGACCATATCTAGTCCTGAATGCTGTCTTTGGAATGTCACATTCCCTAACTTTGAACTAATGGTAGCCTGATCTGAGGTCAATTTTTGAAAAAGAGGTGGCACCTTGAAGTTGATCAAATAAATCATATCTCCTAGGAAGAGGATACTTATTCTTGATGGTAACCTTATTTAATTGATGGTAATCTATACACATCCTAAGGGAACCATCTTTCTTTCTCACAAACAAGACCGGAGTGCCCCAAGGTGAGACACTTGGTCGAATGAAACCCTTATCTAAAAGATCTTTTAACTGCCCTTTCAATTTTTTCAACTCTGCTGGTACCATTCTTTATGGTGGAATAGAGATAGGACGAGTATCTGGAATAATGTCTATACCGAAGTCTATTTCTCTCTCAGGAGGGACTCCGGGTAGATCATCATGAAAAACTTCTGGAAACTCTCTTACTATTGGAACTGACTGAATAGGAGATACCTCAACACTTGAGTCATTAACTCGGACTAAGTGATAGATACAACCCTTTGAAACTAACTTTCTTGCCTTAAGGTACGAAATAAAACGACCCTTAGGCACTGGTGAACTACTACTCCACTCTATAATTGGCTCATTAGGAATCTGAAACTTGACAACTCGAGTTCTACAATCTATTGATGCATAACAGGCATGAAGCCAGTCCATACCTAGAATGACATCGAAATCTACCATGTCTAGTTCAACTATATCAGCCATGGTGTCTTTGTGATTGATGGAAACAGGACAATCACGATAGACTCTTTCTGCTAGAATAAACTCCCCAACAGGTGTGGAAACACAGAAAGGTTCACAAATTTCTCAAGGATAACGTCAAACTTATTCGCAACATAAGGGGTTACAAAAGATAAACTTGCTCCTGGGTCTAGCAAAGCATAAACATCAAAAGCAAAGACTTTGATCATACCATGCATCCAGGACGTTGTTGATTCAGTTGAGCACTCCAGAGTCAGTGGTGAGCCTCCTTACATTCCGGAGGACTCTTTTATTTTGCTTTCCTAGTTTTCTTTATTAGGATGTTGTGGGGTATGTCCCAATATCCATCTCAGTATTATAGAGGCTTCATAGACAGTCAGACAATTAGTATTGAGTCATTTATCTATGTATTTGCAGATACTTTGTTTTGAAACATAAGTTGCCATTTTGGCTAAGATGTTATCATTTATACTATTGTATTGAGTTTATACTATTGAGTTAAGTCTTCCACTGAGTTAAGTAAGCCAGGCCAAGGGTGTAGGCTTGGGGCGTGACATGAATTATGGATTAATTTGAAGGACCGATATGACCAGTTAAAACTTACAATGTTACCAAAAGCTCGATATGAGTGGATACACCTTCGATTTCAAGATTTTAAAACTGTAACTGAGTATAATTATACTATTCATAAAGTAAGTTCTATATTAAAATTATGTGGAGATATTATCACCGAAGATGACTTACTTGAGAAAACTTTTTCCACTTTTCACACTTCAAATGTGTTGTTACAATAACAATATCGTGAAAAAGGGTTTAAGAAATATTCTGTAATGACCCTCTTGGTCATTTCTGTGTCTTGCCTTCTGTGCATCATTTAGAGCGTTCCTATAGCGATCCCAAGTCATTTATGACTTGCTGGGACTGATAGTTCGGTCACCTGGTCGTTCGTTTGGTCCTGGTGTGAGTTTTTGTGTTTTGGAGCTTATGAACCTTGAACGATCATTTTCGATCAAAAGTTCAAGAAGATGACATCGGAACCCAATTCTGACGATTTCATCAGCTCCGGAAGGGTCATTTTAGGCTAGTAGCGTGGTCGACATGACTCCCGAGGTTTTCAGTGTGAGTCGGTGCGATTAGGCGTTTTAGCCTTTGAATTTTAGCCTAAGGTTGACTTTGGTCAACATTTTGAGTAAACGCGCTCGGATGAGAATTCCGTCAGCGTGGTTAGCTCCGGAATGTCGAGTTTGGTCTAGATTGACCTTTCTTTTGTGTCTGGAGGTTTTCGATATCTTTCCGAGCCCTTTTGTGGGTTTTGACTTAAAAGGGCTTTTGGAAGTGGGACCCACTTTTTATCGAAATGACCTCTGATGGAAATTTCGACTGCGCCGTTGAGTCTGAAATATCGAATTTGGTATGGTTGCATATCTCGTTTGCGTGCACGGGGTTCCGAACGAGATCGAAGCACCCCGTCGGAATTTAAAGTTTTGGAAATGTTGCAGATTTTCTGCAATAAATTGCAGAAAATCAGCCACATTTCCCAAACTTCAAACTCTCATCTCTCTCTCATCTCTCAACCGATTTGGGTGATCCAAAAGGCTAAGTTGTGAGATTTTTCGAGGGCAACGTGTTGGTGAGCTCGGATAGTGATTTGGAGTCCCCGTTTGAGGTAATTTTCGAAAAATACCTGCTGCCAGACCTCTTTTTGTGACTTGATTTTGGAAATTTTGAGACTTGTTTTCTTAGCCATTTTAGATCCGATTTTGGTGATTTTTGAGGCTATCTTGAGTGGTTTTTCGAGGAGAACATTGTGGTGTTGTTAGATTTTACTGTAGATCGCTCGTTTTTGGTAAATACACTGCTGTCCCATTTCGATTTTTGAGAAAATTTGGGTTTTAGTTGTATGTTGGTATTGTGTTGTTCCCGAGCCCCGAATTGTGTCCCATTATGGGAAATGAGCTGGGGGAACTGGTTAGGACCCACTTTTGGGGTTAATTTCGGAATTTTCTGTGTGGGTCCCACGATTCCCGTTTTGACTCCAAAATTGACCCGTCTCTGTTTGTTGTGATTTTGGTGTCTAAACGACCGTATTAACGTTGTGATACTATTTTTGATAGCGGGGAAGCGTTTCGAGACCTTTCGGAAAGGAAAATCTCCGGAGGAGTGATTTTGGAGCGCGTGTGATCGGCTTTAAGGTAGGCTACGGTTTTCCCTCTCTTAGATTGAGCTCGAGAATGTGAATGCATGTTGATTAGTTGGGATTTGGGTTGGGTAGTCATTGAATCTTGCATAGGTGTTAAGAAATCATGTTTTAGGCCTATTTCGGGAATTATCCGGTAACTGTGAGCATGCTTTGTGTTATTAACGGACCCTCCTCGCTATGTGGAGTGCTTGCATGCTTAATTATTGTTTATTTGAAGAATGTTGGGCCTTAGTTTAGGTTTGACTAGGGCTTGCCTTAGAAATACATTATTCGGATCCAATAGGCCTTAGTTTTGCCCCGACGTCGCTCGGTCGGCTTAGATCCTTGTAGACTGGTGTAGCAGACTTGAGTCTGATAGTTTGGGTCTTAGTTAAGCGATACTCTCTCTCCGACTATAGTTATCCTTATTTTCCTCGATGTTACGGCTTCACGAGTTACATCGGCGACACTAGTTCTACTTCGCGATTTTAATTTGATTTTCGATTTGGTTCCAAGGACTTTCATTGATTGGCTATGTGTGGACGGCGTTCCACAGATATTTATGAGTATGGATCAATTGGGACTCTTTCAGCAGCTACATTGGCACATTTATAGAGCATCCGGTTTGAGGTCCGGCCTCTATTGCCCAGACACTTATATAGAGCATCCGGTTTGAGGTCCGGCCTCTATTGCCCAGATACTTATATAGAGCATCCGGTTTAAGGTCCGGCCTCTATTGCTCAGACACCTATATAGAGCATCCGGTTAGAGTTCCGGCCTCTTATACTTGATACTTGTGATTGGTTACTTGGGTACTTCTGCTGAGCATCCGGTTCGAGGTCCGGCCTCAGTGCTGTCAGATTCTACTAATTAGGGTTGAGGTTCTGGTTCGATGTTCTTCGTTCTTGGGTTCTTTTATGCAATTCTCTTTAGTTATAGTTATTCTGTGTACTCGTCGGGCTTATGGGGGTCCGTTCGGGTTTTTATTTAACTTGCGCACGAGTGTACCTTCTGGGCTTATGGGGGTCCAGTTAGGTGTAGTTAGCTTATAGATTACTTTAGTTAGTTCTTTGTACACTCGTGTGCATTTCATTGTTAGTTAGATTTTCGTTCTTGACTTCGGTTTGCGTATTCCTTCTTTTCATATTGCCTTTACTTTTCAAGTTCAGTCGGCCTATGATGCCTACTGGGTACCTGTTGTTTTGGTACTCATGCTACGCTCTGCATCTATTTCGTGATGCAGGTCCGGGCACTAGTAGCCAGCGTTGATCGAGCTTGGAGCAGACTGATCCGGAGACGGGAGTGAGCAAACGACGTTTTGTACTATTTCAGTCTCCATCTGTATTTATAGACTTGTCTTTTACCTTTCGAGACAGTCCAGTCTCTGTTGTCCACTTTTGGGACTTGTACTCATTTTGTTAGTAGCTCTGTACTAGTGACTTCCAGGTTCTGGGAGGGATCTTTATTTGTATATATATTTTTGGTTTGCTTCCGCCTGTTTATATTGTTATTTGTCTTCTCTTGTTTAGTTTCTACCCTCAGACCCATTACTTGTTGTTCCGGGTCACGGGGTGGCTTACCTACTGGTGGGTTATAGTAGGTGCCATCATGACTTGAGAAATCGGGTCGTGACAACCTTCTCCTTTATATTTGTGTTAATGTCATGTTTATGACTAACCTTTTGTATGCTTCTATGTTATATTATAAATAGAGGCATAAAAATTCATATTGTAGACACTTGAAAATTTGGTAAAGACTTGAAGACTTGGAATAATAAGAAAAACTTTTATCTCTTGTCTCTCTATTTCTATTGTTTTCATCTTCTATATT
>NC_064283.1:64945151-64961739 GCF_019186545.1 Solanum stenotomum
ATACTCAATTAATTACACTAAAAAATCCGAACCCCTAAAGATGGCTGATGCCTTTGTGTCATTTGCAGTTCAAAAATTGGGTGATTTCCTCATTCAGGAAGTTAAAGACTTAAGTTGCCTATTTTATGGCGAATTGAATATATTATTTTTATTCTAAGTTGTTCATTTGAGTTAAAGTTTTGCAAAGTTGATTTTATTGAATTTTATTTCAATTTTAAGATTTTGCATGCTTAAGTTAGTCTTCCGCTTGTAGTCAGCCAGGATGAGGGTTCGCTTGGGGACCAACAATGGTTCTTGAGTGCCGGTCACGTACAGGGTGTAGACTCGAGTCGTGACAATATCCATCATTAATTTATATTTACTAGTTTCACGGCACGTACGTTGCACGTGTGTATCGTATATAAAGTATACAATGTTGTAAAATAGTATTAATATTACTAAATTAAAACTTTTTAGTAAATAATTATAATTTAAAGAGCATAGGACAAGTGCTTTTAAATGATTAATACAGATTGTCATAGAGTTACATGTATTTTGAGATCAAAATAACCAAATATTATTGAAACATTTGAAAATACATTTAAAGTTTAAATATGGGAAGAAAGTGACATTTCTTTAGAAGTGTCATTATTTACTTCACTCAATTTTGTAAACAAATCTAACCAACAAGATTTTAAAAAATATCAATACAAAAAATGTCACAAGTAGTCTTTCCTCTTGAGATTATGAACATAAATGATGGACACCATTTAAGTATAATTTTTCTCTTAAATGTTCATACTTGAAATTTAGTATGTGCATGACACTAATAAGGATTACCATAAATATTTCAATATATTATCTTTATATGTAATCTATCGTTTACCAATTAATATTTGAGTAAAACATGGAGAGGTAATTCTACAAAAAAAAAAAAAAGGTACTTCATTGTTATAACGAATGATGGTTAAATTGAGGTTTGAGTTTATGTCAAATATTTAGCTTGACCAATTATTTGTTTTAGATATACATATATATTTCAGTAGCTAATTTAATTTTAATATATGAACAACATCACCTTTGGTGAAAAATATTTCATTTTTTTAAGTTTCTACCTTATCTTTGTAGAATTGTAGTCTTCTCCTTTATCCTGCCTCATACATATCATATAGTTGTTGTCTAATGAAAGTATCTAGAATCTTATAGAAGTTGTATCGTGATATAATATATTAAACTTTTTCAATAATAAAAATTAATAGATGAATAAAATTTAAAGTATTGTTTATAGAATCTTTAATTTGATTTAAGATTATTTTATGACCAATCACTATTTTCTTATCTATTTTTATATAGCTTACAAGGAGTGTATCTTGTGATATAAAATTTTCTCAAATTAAAATGAACAAAAAATAATAGGAGGAAAAATATATGGAACGATACATAGCCAATGAAGAAGCAAGAAGAAAATATATTTTCATGCTATATTCACTATAGTGTTCCATTTGATTAAAATCTCTTATCACCAACTCTTTACTTTCTTCGTTCATTTTTACTTACATATCTGTTAAAAATAATTATTATCATGTCTATATTATCATATTATAAATAAAAGTGAAAGTCTATTTTTGAAATAGTGGATTTAACATCAAAACTACTGATTCAATGGACAACGTTGATGCTCGTTGTTTTAGCAAAATCAGAAAGAAACTGCTTCATTTGACGGTAAAAAAATAAAAAACCAAAGAAGAAATATCTTACCCAAATCATATGACTTTTTTTTCATATTTGTTTATTATTATTGTCTTTCCCACAACATTGTGAATTTATGATTTGTTCACCAACTCTTTCTTATGTGGTACCTCGAATTTCATTAAATTTTGAACTTAATCAACTGTTGCAAATAACCCTGAGATTTTTTAAGAAGAAAAGTAGAAAACTTTAAAAAGTTGTAGTTTAAAAGTGAGAGGAAACCCTCTATTTACAGCTAACAAATAGTAGTATTAATAGGTGCTAATTGTTCCTTATCAGAAAAGTTACAACCTTTCAAAAAAGTCATTGCTCATCGGAAAAATCACAACCTTTTGCAAAAGTCACAACTCATCGGAAAATGCACAACCCTTCGAAAAAGTCACAACCCTTTGAAAATATCACAACCCTTTGAAAAAGTCACAACTCATCGAAAATGTCAAAACCCATCAAAAAAGTCGCACCCTTTGGAAAAGTCTGCAACACCTCAGAGAATTTTTTTCGAACTAAGACTCGAGCCGTCCTTCATGTGAAGTGAGATTTTACCGAGGAATAAAGATTTCTTGAGTGTTAAGTTAAGGTCCCTAGATGTAGCACATTGAGTTCCAAGAAGAGTTGAATTGGAAATAGTCATTTTTGGAAAGAATTCAAAAATCTGGAAAATTTGGCTTAGTACGGAAAAAAGGTGAGTTTTTGGTCAACTTTGAGCAGTCGTAACTCCTAGCTCAGAATGATTTAGGTGAATTTCCAGTTATGTATGGAAAGCCCTTGGAATGATCTTTCCAACGCCGCTGAGTTTGCTCGATTTCGAGTTCGTATAAGTGAGTTATGCCCTTTGAAAGTTGGGCTGTTGGCACAGCCGCACAGGGCAGTTTAGTCCGAAAATTTTAAGGGTATTTTGGTCTTTTCCCTAACCAATTCTTTTGGTTATATTAAGGTGTTAGGATGATTTTTGATTAGTTTTTCTTTTTAAATGAGTGAGAGTGAGGGTTTTGAGAGTGAAGAGAGAAAGAAGAGGAGAAAGAGAAGAAGAAGCTAAGGATCATCGTGGATTTTCGTCGGGGGTGATCCCTAATCAGGTATGTGAGTTCTTAGTGTTGGATTGATCCTTTCCCCCACACGCCCAACTCGTTTTATTTCCGAGAAAAGCTTGGTTGGGTTGTTGAAATTGTTGGTTTGTGTTGTTGAAATTGTTGGTTTGTGTTGTTGAAGTTGTTGGTTGTGTTGTTGGAAGTTCTTGTTGGTTNGTGAGAGTGAGGGTTTTGAGAGTGAAGAGAGAAAGAAGAGGAGAAAGAGAAGAAGAAGCTAAGGATCGTCGTGGATTTTCGTCGGGGGTGATCCCTAATCAGGTATGTGAGTTCATAGTGACGGGTTGATTCTTTCCCCCACACGCCCAACTCGTTTTATTTCCGAGAAAAGCTTGGTTGNGCTTGGTTGGGTTGTTGAAATTGTTGGTTTGTGTTGTTGAAATTGTTGGTTTGTGTTGTTGAAGTTGTTGGTTGTGTTGTTGGAAGTTCTTGTTGGTTTAGTACATGATATAGTTGTGTTTTTGAGTTGAATCTCTTGTATGTTGAGGGATTTTATGATCCTTAGTGTTGGGGTTGGTCCTTTCCCCCACACTCCAAATTCGTTTTATTTTCAAGAAAAGATTGGTTGTGTTGTTAATTGTGGTGTTGAAGTTCCTTGTTGATTTGGGACATGATTTGGTTGTGATTTTGCTGCTGGAACCTTTGAGGTTGAGAGGATTTAGAGTTGGAAAGAAACAAGGGGAAAAAGTCGGATTTTTGGGGGAAAAGGGCTGGGCTGTCGCGCCAGCCAGCGCACCCCAAAAAGGGACGCTGAACTTTCCGGTTGGGGCAGAGCACCTGGCAGAACGCCCAGCAGGCCCTCTGAAGGTGAGGGCCGGCGCCCCGCGCCTCTTAGAGCGCCAAGGATGTCAATCCTTCCCTTTACCTTTCATTCCCCACTTTTTCATACATGTTCCTTGGTAAAGTACCTATGTTTTATAGTTGTTTCCAATACTTTAAGGTACATCTTAACAGCCCAAACTCATCTATAATCGTGTGATCATACACCTTGAATTCATAATCCAATTCAAGGCGAGTTAGGATCAAAGTCAAGTGAAGTTAGTTTCAAAGTCAAGTGAAGTTAGTTTCCAATTCAAGAGAAGTTAGTTTCCAAGTCAAGTGAAGTTAGTTTCAATTCAAGTGAAGTTAGTTTCAAAGTCAAGTGAAGTTGGTTTCCAATTCAAGTGAAGTTAGTTTCAAAGTCAAGTGAAGTTAGTTTCCAAGTCAAGTGAAGTCAAGCTTAGAAGTAAGTAAGTCAAAACAAGTCTTTAAGGCTTTCCAAGAGTCTTCATTGAACGTTTTAACTTCTGTTTAAGGCTCAAGTTTTAAGTTAAGTAAAGAATGTAGAGTTCCTAGTTAAGTCAAGAGTTTCAAGTCAAGTCAAAAGTATCGAGTTTCAAGTTAAGACAAAAGTTAAGAGTTTCAAGTAAAGTAAAGAGTAAAGAGTTGAGTTCATTTCTCAAAAGCTATAAGGGGACTAAGTATTCCCTAAGAGTTTATAAATGTTTTTACACATTTGAGCAAAGAAAGGGAACATTGATTCCAAAAGAGCCTTTGGGCTAAGCTTTGAGTAATTATCTCAAACTAAAGAAAGAAGTTGTTTTAGCAACACGAGCCAAAGTATTTTTGGGAGTAGTATTGAGCACCGAATTGGGGACACGAGTTCATATTAACTCGACTCTCCATAAGAACCATCGGCCAACATGGGATTAAACGAATCATACTTTTTAGATGATCACGTAAAGCTAAGCTAGTGAATCCACTTAGTAAAGTTAGCTTCCTATATCGATGGCAAGGTATAGGATGGTCCTTGGGCAACGTGAGGTAAAACGTTGTGTTAGCTTCCTATATCGATGGCAAGGTATAGGATGGTCCTTGGGCAACGTGAGGTAAAACGTTGTATCATCACTAAGGCTCATAGTGGTGGTTGTCGGTTAAAGAACCTCCCACAAAAGTTATATTACTTTTATATAAGTAAAGTTGAGTTTATTATCGTTTTATCCTTAACGAACTATGTTGTTGCTACTGTTTTACCAGTTTTATATATATATATATTGCATGTGTCTTATTGCTTTATATTGAGTTCAGTTATTCAAGAGTCGAGTATCCTTGAGTTAAGTATCTTTGAGTTGAGTATCTATCTTTGAGTTGAGTATATATCTTTGAGTTGAGTATCTGTCTCTGAGTCCAGTATCTATCTTCTGAGTTGAGAAAGTTTGAAAAGAGGTAAGTTATTCAGTTTATTCAAGTTTTTCTTCTAGCATATGTTGTTTAGCTTTCCAGCTTACATACTCGTACATTCCACGTACTGAGCCATTTGGCCTACATCTTCATATGATGCAGACACAGGTATTCAGGATCATTAACAGGAGATTCGTTGATACATCCGGGAGTTCCAGTTAGCTATGACAAGTTTCCTTGCTTCCGGAGGATTTCATTTACCTTTCAGTTGTACCAGTTGTTAGGAGGTCGTGGGTCTTGTCTCGACTTCCATCTTTATCAGTTAGAGGCTTCATAGATAGACAGTAGAGTTTCAAAAGTCTTTTCATTTATTTTGTTAAATGTTTTGAAGACTAAAGTTGCCTTTTATGGCGAGTTGTATATATATTCTATTATACAGAGTTTTCTTTTGAGTTAAAGATTTGTAAAGTTGAGTTTATAAACTCTTATTCAGTTTTAAACTCTTGTATGCTTAAGTTAGTCTTCCGCTTGGAGTCAACCAGGATGAGGGTTCGCTTGGGGACCAACAATGGTCTTCGAGTGCCGGCCACATCCAGGGTATAGGCTCGGGGCGTGACAAACTTGGTATCAGAGCACAGAGTTCAAGTGTCCTAGGGTGTCTATGAAGCCGTGTTAGTAAGATCTTGTTTATGGTTGTGAGGGCCCCACTTCTATAAATGAGGGACTACAGACATTTAAGAAAAGTCTCCCTTCTTTCACTCTCTTAATCGTGCAATAGAGCTAAGTCATAGAGATCTATTCTAACTCGTGCGTTCTCAGAATCTTTCGACTACCCATCATACTAGAGGTGGTTGAAAAGCAGAGTCAGTTCTTTGTCGATGAGTTGTTCTTAGCAAGAGTCTTGAGAAAGTCATGAGAATTAAGAGGGGCTTGAGAGAAGCCCAAGAGTAAGTTAAGTGTTCAGTTTCGGAGTTCCTTTCACATAATTTAAGGATATTTTTGACCTTTTTCCCTCTTTTATATAAATAATATTTGTGTTAAATCAATAGAGAAGAAGCTGTCACTTGAAGACATTCACCTTCATCAACTTGGCTTCTCCAAGCATCAATCAACTTGGATTATTTCAACATTCTGTTTTTTCTTATGTTTTGTTTTTTCAATGTTTAATTTCTTTCTGTTTTTGGAAACATGTGTTGGAAGAGAACTTTTTTTTGGATTTTATGATGACCTAATTAACGGAGCAAAGTTAAAAATGTTCTTAAATTATGTAAAATGAACAAAAATATGAACTTTTTTCTTCGTCCAAAATATTGAAATATTAAGAAATAGTTAATAAGTAAAATAAAAGGGCAAAGTTTATATAGTAATAACTATTTTGAAGCAAACTTTCTAACAATCAAAATCACATAAGTATCATTGATATATATATAAAGTCATTATTTTGTCTTGAGCATAAAAAAAAACAAACCGTGACAATTCTCTAACTCTTGAGAAGTTTAATAATTTTGGAAAAAGATATTCAGAAGCATATATTTACATCACAAGAGAAATTGTTAACAAAAACAAATGAATTTAGACCACACAATGTTAACTTCATATATTTGAACATTACATATTAATGTATATATTAAGCAAAATAATAATAATTATATCATCAAAATTATTTTCCTCAAGCACTCGAGGTTATGAAATATACCCTCTATAGAACAATTTACTTAATCAGAATAGTGGCACCTCATCTTCCGCTAAACTTCGAACTCACTCAACGATAATAAATCCCACGAATTTTTTTAAAGTGCAAGAAGAAGAAGAGTAGAAGATTTTTAAAAAAAAATTGTGGTTGAAAAATGACGCTGTTGCTATACTCGAGACTTATAGCTTTGAGGCTGGTAAACGTGCTAGTCGTCTCAAGGCTTGCGCTTGCATATGTAGGAAGGAGAAGAAATTCTACATTGTCGCCAAGGAGATCCAATCACTCAAGCAACGAATCATGGATATCTCTCGCAAACGAGAGACTTATGGTATTACAAATATCAATTATAATTCAGGAGAAGGGCCAAGTAATCAGGTTACAACATTGAGGAGAACTACCTCATATGTGGATGATCAGGATTACATTTTTGTTGGACTTCAGGATGTTGTACAAAAATTGCTAGCTGAACTTCTCAAAGCAGAGCCTCGTCGAAGCATCGTCTCCATTTATGGAATGGGGGGTTTAGGCAAGACCACTCTTACGAGAAAACTTTACACCAGTCCTGATATTCTCAATAGCTTCCCTACACGCGCTTGGATATGTGTTTCGCAAGAGTACAACACAATGGATCTTCTTAGGAATATCATAAAATCCGTCCAAGGTCGCACCAAGGAAACTCTAGATTTATTGGAAAGGATGACAGAAGGAGATCTAGAAATTTATCTTCGTGATCTATTAAAAGAACGCAAATACCTTGTGATGGTTGATGATGTATGGCAGAAAGAAGCATGGGAGAGTTTGAAAAGAGCATTCCCGGATAGCAAGAATGGCAGCAGAGTCATTATTACCACGCGCAAAGAGGATGTCGCTGAAAGAGCAGATGACAGAGGTTTTGTTCATAAACTTCGTTTCCTAAGTCAAGAAGAAAGTTGGGATCTCTTTCGCAGGAAACTACTTGATGTTCGATCAATGGTTCCAGAAATGGAAAGTCTAGCTAAGGATATGGTGGAAAAGTGTAGAGGCTTACCTCTTGCAGTTGTTGTATTGAGCGGACTACTTTCGCATAAAAAGGGACTAAACGAATGGCAAAAGGTGAAAGATCACCTTTGGAAGAACATTAAAGAAGATAAATCTATTGAAATCTGTAACATACTATCCTTAAGCTACAATGATTTGTCAACTACGCTCAAGCAGTGTTTTCTCTACTTTGGTATTTTTCCAGAAGATCAACTGGTCGAGGCTGATAACATAATACGGCTGTGGATGGCGGAGGGTTTCATACCCAGAGGAGAAGAAAGAATGGAGGATGTCGCTGAAGGCTTCTTGAATGAACTGATAAGACGAAGCTTGGTTCAAGTGGCTAATACATTTTGGGAAAGAGTTACTGTATGTAGGGTTCATGATTTACTCCATGATCTTGCGATACAAAAGGCATTGGAGGTAAACTTCTTTGACATTTATGATCCAAGAAGCCACTCCATATCCTCCTTATGTATCAGACATGTGATTCATAGTGAAGGAGAAAGGTACCTCTCACTTGATCTTTCTAACTTAAAGTTGAGGTCAATTATGTTCTTCGATCCAGATTTTCGTAAGATGAGTCTTATAAACTTCAGGAGTGTGTTCCAACATCTATATGTGTTGTACTTGGAAATGCATGGTGGGAATGTGTCTATAGTACCTGATGCCATCGGAAGTTTGTACCACCTCAAGTTGTTAAGATTGAGAGGTATCCGTGATGTTCCCTCTTCCATTGGCAATCTCAAGAATCTACAGACACTTGTTGTCGATGTGGGCGAATACACTTGCCAACTACCCCGCGAGACAGCTGACCTGATAAATTTAAGACATTTAGTTGCTCAGTATTCTGAACCTCTGGTACATATAAGCAAACTCACTAGTCTTCAAGTTGTTGATGGCATCCATTGTGATCAATGGAAAAATGTTGACCCTGTTGATTTAGTCAATCTTCGAGAATTAAGCATGAATGATATTAAGAAATCTTACTCCCTAAACAACATTAGCAGCTTGACAAACCTTAGCACTCTCACATTGTTTTCTGAAGAAGTAAAATCATTCCCATCCCTTGAATTTGTTAATAGTTGTGAAAAGCTCCAGAAATTGAGGTTAATAGGGAGAATAGAGAAACTGCCTGATCTGTTTTCAAATTCCATCACAATGATGCTTCTGAGTTTCTCAGTACTGACAGATGATCCGATGCCTATTTTGGGAATGTTGCCAAACCTAAGGAATCTCAATTTGGTTAGAGCTTATGAAGGAAAAGATATAATGTGCAGTGATAACAGCTTCAGTCAACTAGAGTTCCTTCATCTTGAATATCTTGGGAAGCTAGCAAGATGGGATTTAGGCACAAGTGCCATGCCTCTGATTAAAGGTCTTCTTATCCATAACTGTCCAAATTTAAAGAAGATTCCTGATAGAATGAAAGACGTGGAGCTGTTGAAGAGGAATTATATGTGGTGAAGCATATATCATGTCTTCATAATCGTAGAGGTATTTCTGCCAAGCATGCACATTGGTTATTAATTGAGTGGTTTTAGTGTTTAATTTCTTATTGTTTTAAGCTTTTTGAGTGACTGTAATTGGTTTGAACATAATTCGTCTACTGTAAGTTCTCTTGCTTATCCACATTTATTTAAGACAATATGCTTTATTTATATGTTAAAAAAATGAAATTAAAAATACTAGTATATGGTACTCTCTCTTGTCCACAATTTAGTATTTTTTGTTCCTCTTTTATATAAATAAATTAATAATATTTGTGTTAAATTAACAGAGAAGAAGCTCTCACTTGAATACATTCACCTTCATCAACTTGCCTTCTCCAACCATCAATCAAGTTGGCTGTTTTTTCTTATGTTTTCGTTTTTCAATGTTTAATTTCTTTCTGTTTTTGGCTTTTCTTAGTGTGTGGAAACATGCATGTGTTGGAATATAACTTTTTTTTTTGTTTTTGGATTTTGTGATGACCTAATTAGCGGAACAAAGTTAAAAATGTTCATGAAAAATATCCCTAGTTAATAGTTTGATTCAAAAATATCATTGTCTTCAATAATTTGATCCAAAAATGCTCTATTGTTACTTAATAAGTCAAAACGTCTTTTTTCAAGTAAATATATTATCTCTTTTTTTAAAACACATTCTTTTCCTAATAATGATTTATTTTTCATTATAAAATGTTTATCCTACTTCAATTTATATAAAATATTACTAAATAAAAATGTTTTCTATATTATTAGAAATTTTTTTATCGTTATCTAAATGAAAATTAATGACGAGATGAAAATAAATGATGAGGTTACTATGAGGACATATAATAAAAGAAGTTGAGAACTCGCTCAGTGTGCAGCGAGAATAACCAAAAAGGACCTTACAAACTCGCTCGGTGTGGAGCGATTTTTGGGAAAAAAATAGAGAGCATAACTAGAGAGAAAAAAAGATAAAATAAAAGAGAAAATCACTCATAAGGCAGCGAGGTGATCAATGTTTTTATGCCGTTAGCTGTAGTTATAGCACAAACATATCTCGCTCCTTCTCTAATGAAGTGTCCCTTTTGATTAAACCAAAAATTGAATGACCCTTTATGTATTTTAAAGAAAAAAAGTGATGTTTTTAACTTTGAATTTGAAATTTAATCATCCAAATATAATTCATGAACGAGTTTTTATATTAATATTAAAATAAATAAAAAAAGAGAGATAATATATACTAGCAGGGATCCCCTGCTCAAATTTACTGATAAATGAGTCAAGGTATCTATAGATTTTAAAATGAACTTTATTATATGTTATGCGTCTATATGTTGTTTGAACTCTTCAAATATGTCATTAGGTGTATGTCGGGTTCTCCAAAAGTAGAGTATTTTTAGAGAATTCAACACCGATAGTGCATCAAAAGTGAAGAGTATGTGCAACTTAGCTATGCACTGCTCTATAAGAGGCTATTAACTTCTGTTCTAATGAAAAATACAGGGAATATTTTCTTGAGTTTATTGTTAGTTTTTAGAATTTATTCTCTTCCCCTACTGCTAATGTATAAGTTTTCTATATTTTGTGTTCTCCCTACCAACATGTCACTGATAGTCCTGTTGTATTCCATTAACCAACAGGTAATTTGTGATGTGTGGGTTAGGCGCACTCGCGGATTTGAAAGAAGACTTGGTGTTCAAGTTTAATTTTTATCTGCTGTCTAATAACATACCAAATATATTTTCTGGAACTTTGTCAGATACAAGATTACTTTTTGTTGATAGTAATTCTTTGGATAAACTAATCACTTCGATTTTGCTAAACCTAAACAGGAAACATATATTGCAATTATTATCTTGCTTTGGTGATGGTGCGAGACAACCTAAGAAAGTTATGTTTTTTTCGTCCAATGATCAAAATTGTCCGAAACATTGGTAATAACAGAATCGTCTCTGCCATCAACATGAAGTTTATATGGCTTTTGAATTACCAAACGAGTTTGGCATAGTCAAAAAGTATTGTATTAGATAACTTATCTTTGATCTGTTGTAAAAGAGCATGTTATCTCTTAGAAGATGACATCATGTATTAATTTGCTGGAACAAATACTTAGCATGAATCAATCGAAGAAGCTTTTTGTTCATACTTCCAAGTTGTAATGATTTTTTAATACTGATATGATATTTGTCATTAGTCCATATTACGGGCCATTTCCATCTAGTATATATTTATGAAAGCGATACTTATGGTGTCATTATTGCTAATACTTGCTCCAAAATAAGAAAAATAGAAAAATTAAATTATATATACTTCTTTGGTATTTATTTATATAAAGTATATAAATAAATTATTAATGAAAATTTTGCCAAGTCTATAAAGGACACAACGTGGAAATCCAATTGAAATTGTACTAATAAAAAAAAATTGAAATTGTACTACACTATTAAAGCTGCTGATGTTTTTTTCATTAGGAATTGGATTTGTAAACATTACCGCATTCAAATAGGATTTTGGAGAAAGAAAGGTTTATATAAAGGGTATTGAAAAAGGTTTTATACCAAGTTTTTCATTGTAATAAGAAAAATATTTTGTTGAATAAATTGTTTTCTTTTCGATTTATTGCACATTGAGAAAAAAATTGTTGCCGAGAGTGTACTATTATCAAATCATGAGTGATGACTGGGCAAGGTAATTGCGTTCTTATGATAGTAGGTTTGTATGCTATTGATAGTTATAGAAAGTATCGGTAGGAGCAGAATGTCAAGTTAAAAGTATTAAGAGAGTAAATCAGCAACGTGAAGATTGCATTTTAGCGAAAAGGGGAAGTTGTTTCTCCCTCCATCCATATATGTATTCCACCCCGCTTAGCGGGACACATTTGGATGAGGAAGAGAAAGGCGCTTAATTAGTCCTGAAAGAGATGAGGAAGGAAATAACTAGTCTCAGTTTAGTAATGTTTTAAGATTAGTCAATTTTTATATATAAGTTTTTCTTTTAGTCTGTTTTGATCAATTGCGTACTAATATACCATGTTTAATACAATATTTATATATATACACACACATTAATATATCATGTTTAATACAATATTTTATACATTGTAGTTTTTTTTTTTCTAGTCCAGACCAACTCAAAGATTTTTCACTCAAAATGATTCACGGCAGATCAAGTTTTTAAGTGAAGCTTTAAAGAATTTTTTTCAATATTTATCTAGATTTTTTCAAAAAAATAGAGTTTTGTTCTTGAATGAGCTCCAAAAATTTTAGAGTCAGCAGAAATAAAAATAATTTGGAATTATTGAAAAATTGAGTTTAAAAGTCAATTTAGAAAGAGTCAGCATGACTTAGATATTTTTTTGTCTGTTTCTTTTTCTAATGACGTAATTATTTCTGCTCTATTATTGTTTACCAAAATTGTATTCAAACAAACAAACAACTTTTAAGTAAACAAAAAAAAATCCCTAATAATTGGAGGTATATATTTTCATTTTGCATAATATTTTTTTTAACGGGGTCAAAAATTAAACACCAGCCTTACAAAAGTCCACTCCACGTAAATTTCTGAAATTTAGTTGATCAGAATAAGTTGAATAAATTCAATGTAGACACCGTATACGAAAACGTATTTTACCAAAAATAGAACAACACTACTGCATGGATGATGCAACTATACGGCAGATGCATGTATTCTTCAATATGTATGTATATCTAGTTGTTTGCGATAAATTCCAATGTGACAGAAAGTAAATTGCAATCAGAAATAAAATATGAAGAAATAAGAATATTTTATTGATAAGTAGTGCGGATACAATTCCATTCCTCCCTTAATAAAATATGAAGAAACAAGAATATTTTATTGATAAGTAGTGCGGGTACAATTTTGTTCCTCCGTTGATCCTTGATTCGCTCTCTCATAACATTTATCAGGGCCGTTCTTTCTCTCATAACATTTATCGGGGCCGTTAGTGACGTATTTCTCAAACTAGGATGATTGATCATTTATGAATATTACATTAATTTGTGGAATATTCGAGATTCAAGATGCCTCTTTAAGTAATATAATACCCTTTATATACATAAGCTAGGGTTTAGGGTTAATAGCCTCCAAGAATTCTAACTGGAATCAAATAGAATTGAACACGTCTTACCGAATCCCACAAATTTTCAATGTCTACTTTAGGGTAACAATTATTTATTTGTTCAAATTGGAAAAACTTAAAATTATATATATATCTTAATATAATTCCATGAAATCATAATCCGCCATAATTCCATAAAATCATAATCTGTCCAATTTACTTTGGTTTGAACTGATTATTGACTCACTTATTAATTAGCCCATATTATTACAATCAATCAAAAATTGGGCTAATATCTAACCCAAATTAATCTCTGAGAGATCTTGTAAGATATTTCCAGAAAGACATTTTTCTATTTGATATGTTATACATAATTAGCCATAACAAAAAAAAAAAAAATTATTAAATACTAAAAAATTATACTAGAAAAACAAATAAAACATAGTAAGAGATGAAAGGGTTACGTTTTGACCTGCCTTTTAAATAATTTCACAAAAGTAACTTTTGAACAGACTAATAATCCACTTATTTATTAACTCAATTCATTTTGATCCATCCAAATTTAGTTCAATTGTCACCGCTATATATAGTTATTTGATATGATCCTAAAAGAAGAAAGACATACTTATCATTAAAAAAAAATGATATCAACTATTTCAAAGAAGATTATCATGCCTTCTTCTCCCACCCCATCTACTCAAAGATGGCACAATCTTTCCCTTATTGATCAAGTTGTTGATAATTTGTATATGCCCTTTGTTTTTTTCTATTCAAACCATCAAGTGGCTAAAATCCCAAAACACCAATTATCTGAATTTCTAACAAACTCTTTGTCAAAAACTCTAACATCTTACTATCCATGGGCAGGAAGTCTAAAAGACAATGCTACTATTGAGTGTGATGATCACGGTGCTGAGTTCTTCGAAGTTGAAATCAACTCTTCCATGGACGAAGCTATTCATAACCCTGATTTGACATTCCCTCAAGGTTTATCTTGGGGATATTTGTCGTCATCAACATCTGGTGCCTTAATTGTTGCACAATTAAGTCATTTCGAGTGTGGAGGAATTGCGCTTAGTCTTTGCATGTCCCACAAGGTGGTGTTAGAGTTTGCTCCATATTTCTTTTAGTATACTTTTCTTTTTCTTCTGATTCGTTCAAGGTTTGCAATTATTAACTTCTGCATGCATGATGCATGTCTTGTTATTTCAATCCTAACAGGTGGGAGACGCGTGCAGCGCTTACTACTTCTTGAGGGATTGGGCTAGGTTAACTCGAGATCCAAAATTAACATTATCCCCTCCATACTTTGTTCAGGATTCACTAATGCCATCAGTACCATTTGATGTTCCTCTGTTTTCCCCTGTTATTGAGCCAAAAAAGGAAAGATGTATTCAAAAGAGGTTCGTTTTCTCTGAATCCAAGATTAACACGCTTAAAGCCTTGGTTGTTACAGAATCCTGCGTGCAAAACCCAACGAGGAACGAGGTCGTGAGCGCCCTCCTTTACAAATGCGCCGCTTCTTCTTCTACTACCAATTTAGGACGATCTCAGCTAGTCCAAACTTCAAACTTGCGAAGTCAAGCACCACTACCACCAACCAGCATAGGAAATATTGCCACTATATTTTCCACACCAATATACGAAAACTACGAACATGACCTCAAACTGCCAAAATTAGTAACCGACATAAGAAAGTCCAAACACGACCTGTCCACCAAAAACAATCTACAAGAAAATGAATATATCAGAGTGATGTTGGAGGCATATAGAACAGGGAAATTGCCATTCCATCAAAGGAATTGTGATGTTTATACTATTACTAGTATATTAGCATTCGAATTCGAAAAAATAGATATTGGATTTGGGAAACCTACTAGAGCAAGCCAAGAAAGTGGTTCATTTAGCAACTTGTTTATCTTAATGAATACACCTGATGATCATGATAGAGGAGTTGAAGCCTTTGTAAATTTGAATGAACAGCACATGTCTGTTTTCAAGAATGACAAGGACCTCCTCCAATTTGCTACTCCATTTTAAGGGCGTCAAATGAACAGGTCAAAATGAACTGAGTTAATAACGCGTAGTTTACTTTGAAAGTTAGGCCAAAGTGTTCTATTTTACTTTGAAAGTTAGGCCAAAGTGTTCTATTTTACTTTGAAAGTTAGGTCGAAGTGTTCTATTTCTAGAGTCTGTAGCACCTTTTTGAGGTGCAATATTTCATTTTCTTTTTATCTATTTATGCATTTCTGTTGTCTTGTTTAAATGTTTTTGGTTTGTAATTTTGGAAGTTTGCAACAAATTTTACAGTGATAGAAAAATTAATTATAATCATAATTAAAATATGAAGAAATATAATTTTATTCATCAAAGATTGTGAGTACAAATTTGTTGATCCCTTGATTCCTTTCTCATAAGATTGATCCATGATTCGAGTGTTAGTGGCGTGTTTCACGAACTAGGATAATATATGGAAAATAAATCAATCATAAATAAAATCTGAAAAAATAAAAATATTTTATTGATAAATATGTAGGTACAATTCTGTATGTTCCTCCTTGATTCCTCTCTCGTATATTTATCCATGATTCGGGAGTTGTTAGTGACGTGTTTCTCGAACTAGGATAATTGATTTTGATCTCTCTATGCATATTCCATTAATTTGCAGAATATTCGATTTATATAGACATGAACTAGGGTATATGATTGAGTCCCTTTCACCCTTTCATTTATGCATTTTTGGTATCTAGTGTTGTTTTTGGTTTGTAATTTATGGAATTTTACTATACATATATTATTGGAGTTTTTGGTTAATCTTTTTTTTAAAAAAAAAAAAAATCTCTACTAAAATTTATCAATCAGAATTTGTTATATGTTTGGGGGAGATTAAAAGTACTCAATTTTGGTATATTTAGAGGATTAAAATTATTTAAGATAGTATTTCAAAGAAGACTTTGAACCTACCTCAAACAGGAGATTATTTTTTTAAAATTTTCTTGTTAACATATTCTAGATTTTTTATAAGTGAAAATTATAGTAACATGATTATTAGATACATTGTCTCACGAAAATTTTGTTTGACAGTTTTTACTCTGATTGAGCTGACTATCACATTTGACTTTAGGCCTATATACAAATGTTAATGGGACGGGTTTCAATCTAACGTTTTATAGAAATATCGTTAAAGACTTTAGCTATTAATCTGGATGTAATAACACTAACTCAATTGTCGCTAAATATTTTTGTGGCAATAATAGGAAAATCTATCCCCACTAAATTAAATATCTTATTGGAACATTCATCTTCAATTTATTGTGAATTTTGAACAACTCAATTATTATTTTGTGTTAGTGTG
>NC_064283.1:64961787-64976437 GCF_019186545.1 Solanum stenotomum
CTCTAGCAAGGATAGAAGTTAAGCTTGGACAAAACTCTAGCTAATTTAGGCTTCTTGGAAACACAGTAGTATATATCTTGGATTATCAATCTCACAATTGTAGGCAACGTTCGTTTCTTTCCTTGAAATATGACTTGGTTCCGCTCCTGCCACACTTGATATATACATCCAGCTAAGGCCATTCGATAAATGATAGAGTGAGCTCCATTTGTTCCACAATGACGTTCCATCCATACACGCTCCGTTGGCCAGTCCCAACTAGGTCTTATGATTCCCTGCCATTTCAGTAGTTGTCCCCATATATCAGCTGCTACTGGACAGTGAAAGAATAGATGCCCAAGAGTTTCATCAGCCCCTTCACACAGCTTACATCGAGCCCCTATTATGTTTTTCTAAGTTTCTCACCCATATATATAGTACGATGCAAATTCAAATCGATCAGAGCTTCCTTTTACTATTTTCCTTTCTCCTGCAACTTATTTTTCTGTGAACTTATTATTTTAGCTGTCATATCTTGTAAGTAGTCAGTAAAGAATGGACTTGCTAGCGAAACTATAGAGCTTATTTTTAATAGAATACTTTTTGCTTACTAATACATTCTTTAGCTATGTGATAAAGTACTGCATTATATCTGTGCATTTGAGCTGCTTTGGGTTACAACCTCCTTTCTAATTCATGTACTGGACTAGTTATTGGTAATAGATTTCCTCGGTTCACCTATGATACATATTTGTGTCCACAAGTAGGTAAATATTCATCAATATTCTATTTGATCTTTTGTTAGCATATTCTCATTTTAAATCCTCGTTTAAATATATAATGAAATTTCAATGACAATGAGTAAGCAATTTATCTAAGTGAGCCCATCTTATGATTTTTGTGTTGATAAGTGTATAATATACTACACTAAAACAGTTATGAATCTTCAAACAAGTTGGGGTCCGCTATATGAATCTTCACCAACATGATTCCATTTTAACTCATCTCACACATCAATACCCTTCTCATTGAATTAGTTTTTTTCCTCAAGCTTTGTTTCGGTTGCTTTTTTGGACCTAGTTCTCTCCTCTTCATGCATCTATGCTTTCTCTAAAAAAAATTATCCGAGACTTCGAAAATGAGTACAACTAATTTCTGTTTCATCTATGTAGTTTATTCTCTTGCGAAGTTAATGAATGTGCAAGAGGACAACGGGAGGCTTTCTGCAATAGCAAGGTAAATTATCAGTCGTAGTAGTTCTGTTAGCTTGTTGGTATGTATTTCATTGGTCCTATGAAGTCTACTGATAATGTTTTTTTTCTCTGTTCCATTGGTCTTGTTATTAGGTTACCCTATGATAACTGAGGTTCAATAGGTCAGATAAATAGTCAAAATGAAAACTTTGTTTATTCACTTCAGGCAAGGTTCAGGAAGTGCATGTCGAAGCTTATATGGAGGATTTGTCAAGTGGGTAATGGGAAAAGTACGTCCTCTTCATGAGTTCTTGTCTTGTGCTTCCGTTGATAGATATCTTATCTTCTCAGCATTGTTGAAATCCATTTCCCTGGCTACTTGTAGGAGGAAAATGGAAGCGATAGCATTGCTGTTCCACTTGTTGATGAGAAGCATTGGGATGAGCTTGTTATCATCATTGTTGTGGTATGTACTTATCCATCCACATTATCATTGTTTCTCCAAAAGATTGAGAAATTAATATCGTGCTAGTATTCTGTTCTTTTTTCTTTTTTTTTTTGAAATTAGTAATGTTGTATTCCTCAGCATTAAGGATATGCTGGTGACCTCCAAAAATTCGTACATAGAGGGGCTAGGAAGGCTAATTACAAAGATCCTAACATATCTACTAGTTGCTCTACCTCCTTTATACATACCTGTTTACACCAAAAATACAAATATGCAATGCAATTTTCTTTGACTTTCTGTATGGAGTTTGATTTGTTCTCATAGCATCTTCCATTTCTTTCCTTCCATACTGACCATCATATGCAAGCTGGAATAATTCTCCACCACTTTTTTTGGCTTTTACTGCCTCCTCTCCTGATCCAGCAACTCAACAGGTCAGCAGTATGTTCTGGCATCGTCCAGCTATTACCAGTGAGCCTCAAAAACAGAGACCATAGTTGACCTGTGACTCTACAGTGTAGAAAAAGATGGTTGTTGGTCTCATTTGTCTCATTGCATAGAAAACACCTTGGTACTAGTGGTACACCTTTCCTCTGCAGTACCTCCTGTGTCAGACAAGCCCTCTTAGCTGCCAACCATACAAAACATTTGATCTTGGTTGGTGCTTGGCTTGTCCATACATATTTCCATCTAGCCAATCTGAGACCTTGTTGAGTTCCCATTTCCTTCTTATAGAGCTTGTTAACTGTGAATCTTCCATCCTCAGAGTGTACCCACGAGATTGTGTCTGGCCTTGCAGCAAAACCACTAAACTCATTGATTACATGTAACATTGTGCCACCCTATCTATTTCCCAGTCATTGAAATGTCTCCTGAAAGATATATCCCAACCATTTTCCCAACTCTCAGCTAGAGTGATATCTGGATTGCTACAGAAAGAAAATAAGTCAGGGAAAGATTGCATTAATGCCTCATGTCTTACCCAAACATCTTTCCAGAATAGTATTTTAGCTCCATTTCCTATTCTGAGTTTGATGTTTCCTGCTAGTTTGGTCCAGAAGGATCTTATTGTTTTCCATGTTGAAACTCCATATGGTATAGTGACCTCATTGGTACAACATTGGGAGTCCTGGCCATACTTGTGATGTATAACTTCTCTCCATTTTTGGTATCTAGTGTTGTTTTTGGTTTGTAATTTATGGAATTTGACTATACATATATTATTGGAGTTTTTGGTTAATCTTTTTTTTAAAAAAAAAAAATCTCTACTAAAATTTATCAAGCAGAATTTGTTATATGTTTGGGGGAGATTAAAAGTACTCAATTTTGGTATATTTAGAGGATTAAAATTATTTAAGATAGTATTTCAAAGAAGACTTTGAACCTACCTCAAACAGGAGATTATTTTTTTAAAATTTTCTTGTTAACATATTCTAGATTTTTTATAAGTGAAAATTATAGTAACATGATTATTAGATACATTGTCTCACGAAAATTTTGTTTGACAGTTTTTACTCTGATTGAGCTGACTATCACATTTGACTTTAGGCCTATATACAAATGTTAATGGGACGGGTTTCAATCTAACGTTTTATAGAAATATCGTTAAAGACTTTAGCTATTAATCTGGATGTAATAACACTAACTCAATTGTCGCTAAATATTTTTGTGGCAATAATAGGAAAATCTATCCCCACTAAATTAAATATCTTATTGGAACATTCATCTTCAATTTATTGTGAATTTTGAACAACTCAATTATTATTTTGTGTTAGTGTGGCATTTTGATTGTACTCCCTCTATCCTTTTTTACTTGTTATTTTAGACAAATCAAGAAAAGACTATTTTTTTACCTATTAGACCCTCAATTTATTTAGAAAGTTAATATTTTTGAAAAAAGTAGAACCTCTGTAATGAGTAAATTGATTTTGAAATTCTATGAATTAATAGGGGTAAAATGATAAATTCACTATGTCAATTATTATTTTCTTAATATGTGTGTTAAGTAAAAAATGGACAAATAAATAAGGACAGAATGAGTATAAAAAATATGCATCTTCGCATTGCTGCATTAGAACGTTGGAGGTATGTGTCCCTAATTACGCCATTTGGATTCAATGCTCACTGGACGTGGTTGCCATGACCATTAGTTCTTCATTTAATCTCATATTATTTTACTCAACTCTTGTCTAGAGTTTGTCGAATTATATTTTGTGTTTGAATTGTTGTATTTTGAAGGGGATAAGTGCATTACTGTTGAATCGGTGAAAAGATTTATTGCAGTGAACTTGAGTCTCCTTAAAGAGAGTGAAATATCAGCACTTCACCCCAAAGATATTTTATTTTCTTCATTTTCAATCTTCAAATGTGATTTGTGATATGTAATTTTACCAACATTTTAAACAATGAAAAAGGTCCAAAAATTCACTTAATATGAAAAAGAGGGAGTGCCATAATTTCGATTTGGTGGACCGGTCTAATTTAATTCGTTATTTGATTTTGGAGCATGGTTAGAAATGAGGCTGCCGCATTTAGAATTTTGGCAACAATTGTAGGAGGTGTGTTGTACATGCATGCACTTATTTCAAGGGAGTGTAACACTTTTCAGTTTAAGCCATTATATTAAAGTTATACAATTAGAACCTTGATATGATCTTATTTTGTTTATCATTCAAGATGTTCTTTTTTGCTTTTATTGAGGATTCTTTTTATTGTTCTTTGACACTTATAGTAGATATTAGAGGTATTTGACCCTCATCAGAGATTGAAATAGTAAATCCAGACATAACTTACCAAATCAAAACAAGAAATTAAAAAAAAAAAACATAAAAAATGAAAACAACGTCCTGACTAAACAAGAGTTTCTTCGCATTGAATGTTACATGAATTGTTGATGAATAGATAGGTGTAGTGCACAACAAGGGTAGTACATGACTTCTATAATTTGTGATATTCCCAATATGCACATACCTGTCATTTTTTTGCCTTAAATTCCCATGTGCAACTAGTAGTTGTACTTTGACTAGCACATCCAATATCAATGTAGTATTCAATATATATACTATAGAGTTAGTTGGACTTGCCATTAAAAAATATGATATCAACTATTTCAAAGAAGATTATCAAACCTTTTTCTCCCACCCCATATACTAAAAGATGGCACAATCTTTCCCTTCTTGATCAAATTTTTGGTAACATTTATGTACCCTTTGTTTTTTTCTACCCAAAACATCAAGTGGCTACAATCCCAAAACACAAATTATCCAAATTTCTAACAAATTCTTTGTCAAAAACTCTTACATTTTACTATCCATGGGCAGGAAGTCTAAAAAACAATGCTACTATTGAGTGTGATGATCATGGTGCTGAGTTCTTCGAAGTCGAAATCAACTCTTCCATGGATAAAGTTATTAACCACCCCGATTTGACATTCCTTCAAGGTTTATCTTGTAGGGATTCATCGTCATCAACATTTGGTCCCTTAACTCTTGCACAATTAAGCCATTTCGAGTGTGGAGAAGTCGCTCTTAGTTTTTGCATGTTGCACAAGGTGCATGCATAGTGTTAGAGTTTGTCATGTATTTTTTATATTAGTTTTCGAATATGCAGGTCATTTGATCAAATCATATTAAACACTATGTTTTTATTTTAGTATAGCTTTTACTTTTGCTTTTGATTTATCGTCCTTCAAGATTTACAATTATTACTTTTCACATGACGTATTGTTATTTCTATTTTAATAGGTGGGAGACGCGTGTAGCGCTTACTACTTCTTGAGGGATTGGGCTAGGTTAACTCGAGATCCAAAATCAACATTATCTCCTCCATACTTTGCTATGGATTCACTAATGCCATCACCATTTGATGGTCCTATGGTTTCCCCTGTTGTCGAGCCGAAAAAGGAAGGATATATCCATCAGAGGTTCATTTTCTCTGAATCCAAGATAAATGCGCCTAAAGCCTTGGTTGCTGCAGAATCCTCTGTACAAAATCCAACGAGAAATGAGGTCGTGAGCGCCCTCATCTACAAATGTGCAGCTTCTTCTTCTACTTCCAATTCAAGGCGATCTCAGTTAGTCCTAACCTCAAACTTATGAAGTCAAGCAAGTTCACAACCACCACTACCTCCAACCACCATAGGAAATATGGTCACTATCTTTTCATCACCAATATACGAAAACTATGAACGAGACCTCAGATTGCTAAGATTAGTAACCGATATAAGAAAGTCCAAACACGACCTCTCTACTAGAAACAATCTACAAGAAAATGAATTGGTCATAGAGATGTTGGATGCATATAAAACAGGGAAATTGCTATTACAACAAAGGAATTGCGATGTTTATATAACTACTAGTACATTAGCATTCGAATTCGAAAAATTAGATTTTGGATTTGGAAAACCTACTAGAGCAAGCCAAGGAATTGGTCCAATTAGCAACTTTTTTATCTTAACAAATACTCCTGATGATGATCATGACAGAGGAGTTGAAGCCTTTGTCAACTTGAATGAACAGGACATGTCTGTTTTCAAGAATGACAAAGACCTCCTCCAATTTGCTATTCCAGTTTAACGGCAGCAAATGGACGAGTCAAAATGAGTTGCGCTAATAAATGGACGTGTCAATGTGCTAGTTGAAATAAGTTGGGTCAAAAGTGTTCTATTTCTAAAGTATATTGCAACTTTTTGAGGTGCTACTTTCGTTTTCTATGTATCTATTCGTGTATTTATAATATCTAATGTTGTTTTTGATTTGTTATTTATGGAAAGTCAAACTTGTAGCAAAAAATCATCATATGCATGATAGTATTGATGTGTATTTTGGAAAGTCAAAGTGTAATTTTTTTTTCGAGGTTCTTCTTATTATTCTTTGACACCTATAATAAAGATCAGACGTATAAAATAATCCTGCATTTTATCCTTGATTTTATACTTTATACCTCACACCGAAGAGTAAATGGCTAAAAAAAATCCCTCGTTGTTTATACCTTAAACTTAAACTATATCCTTATAATATACTCCCTCCGTCCCTTTTTAGTTGTCCACTTTAGAAATGGCACACAGATTAAGGCAACAATGATTAACACAGTGAAGTTACAATTTTACCCTTATTACAACTTTTCACTTCAAAATTACAACCACTTATTTGAATTAAAGTGAAATAAATTGGAGGGAAACAACATACACTTTTACAATTTTCAAGAAGTGTAAATAAGGGTATAATAGGAAAAAATTTGTTGTCCTTTCTTGATTTGTCAAAATGGACAACTAAATAGGGACAACTAAAAAAGGAAATATGGACAAGTAAATAGAGACGGAGGGAGTATAATGAATAAAATCATCCCTAAACTATCCTCAAAAGTTACAACTTACATCCTTCTGTTAGAGTTTGTCAAGAAAGTAACAACCTCAACCAAAAACTGCTACATTTGTTCTTCACTTCAGCGATGGACCAATGCATGTTATCTAAGAGGGAATCAATTTAATAGTAATGTCATTTAAATAGATATGTTTTTCTTTGTTAACAAGGAAGCTCGTAGTTACTATCCGATTCAGGTGCGTATTACAGGGCTCTAATGTAATAGCCCGCATACCACACACTGAAAAGGTAAACTATACTAAGCAAGCTAAGTCTCATATGACAAGTTCGACCGAGCAAACATATAGGGGATTTTGAACTTATGATCCCTATTTTGAATTATATGTTCAACCAACTCAATCACTCTTACGGGTATCATTGAAAAAGATATAATTATCTCAAAATTTTGAACAGCAAATCACCAATCACCATACTTGCTTTTTAAATAACATGTACGTCCATCAATATCCATATTAATTCAAGCCTCTAACGCTTATAATATATGCTCAACAATTACCAATTTTATATTTCTTTGACGATGAAGTTTTATTGGAAGGAGGGTAATTTAATTTTTTCAAGTCTTTTTCTCAATGTTCTTAGATATTTATAATAGAGATCAAAGATATTTGACCTTCATAAGAGTTTGTTGTATTAGATTAAACAAATCAAAACAAAAAATTGAAAAAGATATTATAAGAGACGAAAACAACATCCTAACTAAATAAGAGTTTCTTCAGTGAACCAAAAATTGCAAATTAAAGAAGGCATTGAATGTTTTGTGAATTATTGACAACAACAAGGGTAGTACATCCATTTTGGAAAAATTATTAAAATATACGTCTTATGTTTTCTTTATTTCTAATATTCCTTTCAATTTCTAAAAATCTCTAAAATCTCTTATTTCTCTCCTAATTCTAAATTATTTTATAATGTATCCGAACTAGTTTTTAATGTATCCGAGCTATACATTTTGTATTCGGTTTATTTTATAATATATCCAAGTTAATTTTTAATGTATCCGAGCTACATATTATGTATCCGATTTATTTTACTTTTTCAGGGATTAATGTAATTACAAACTAAATAGGGATAAATTGTAATTTCATATTAAAACTATGTGATTCCTAAAATTTATACCATTATAATTTGTGACTATTCTCAATATACATACCTGTCATTTTTTGCTTTAAATTCCCATGTGCAACTACGTACGTGTCACTTGATTGGCACCTCTAACATCAGTGTCATTGTTCAAAAATAATAATAATAATAAAAATAAAAAAAAAGATATATATAGACAAGTGTTGAAAACACACCTAAACTTGACGCAAATTATTTAGTTCATCCTCGAACTATTTACAACCTTAAAAACACTTCTCTACTTGACTTAGATACACCCTCGATTTGCCACAAGACATAGCAAGTGGTCTCAAACTCTTGTATGACATGTAACTCTTAATAAAAAGCCGAGAGAAGTTTTGAAAACACCCCTAAACTTATCGAGAATTTAGGATGTATTTCACTTATGTTGTAAGATTGGGGGTGTATTTAAGTTCAATTAATCAAGCAAATAAATATTTTTAAAGCTGTCAATAATTTGAAGATAAAACTAATAATTCATACCTAATTTAGGAATATTTTCAATACTTCTCTCATATATAAATAGTATACCTATATTTGGTAAAAGGCTAAAAGAAGAAAGGGACACTTTATCATTAAAAAAATGCTATCAATTATTTCCAAGAAGATCATCAAAACTCAAAGATGGCACAATCTTTCCCTTATTGATCAATTTTTTAGTAACATTTATGTACCCTTTGTTTTTTTCTACCCAAAACATCAAGTGGCTACAATCCCAAAACACCAATTATCTAAAATCCTAACAAATTCTTTGTCAAAAACTCTTACATCTTACTATTCACGGGCAGGAAGTCTAAAAAACAATGCTACTATTGAGTGTGATGATCATGGTGTTGAGTTCTTCGAAGTCGAAATCAACTCTTCCATGAACAAAGTTATTCATAACCCTGATTTGACATTCCCTCAAGGTTTATGTTGGGGGTATTCGTCGTTATCGACATCTGGTGCCTTAACTGTTGCACAATTAAGCCATTTCGAGTGTGGAGGAATTGCTCTTAGTCTTTGCCTATCGCACAAGGTGATATTAGAGTTTGCCCTGTATTTTTTTACTTTTATCTATCGTATCTTTCTTTTACTTCGAAAAGATTTTTTTTGGTGAAAAGGAATAATTTTTTCCATTAGGAAAAAAAATTCACTTCTATAAATACTCCCTAATAGGGTTGTGATTTTTATATTAGTTTTCGAATAGGCAGGTTACTTGATCAAATCATATTAAAATATTATATTTATTTTAGTATAATTTTTTTTTTTTGCTTCTAATTCATTTAAAATTTGTAATTATTAGCTTTCACCTGTTATTGTTATTTCTATCCTAATAGGTGGGAGACGCATGCAGCGCTTACTACTTCTTGAGGGATTGGAATAGGTTAACTCGGGATCCAAAATTAATATTATCTCGTCCATACTTTGTTAAGGTAACACTAATGCCATCACCAATTGATTGCTTTACCCGGTTATCGAGCCAAGAAGGGAAGGATGTATCCATAAGAGGTTTGTTTTCTCTGAATCCAAGATATATGCGCTTAAAGCCTTGGTTGCCGCAGAATCCTCGGTACAAAATCCAACAAGGACCGAGGTTGTAAGCGCCCTCCTCTACAAATGCGCCGCTTCATCTACTACTATCAATTCAGGGCGATCTCAGTTAGTCCTACCCTCAAACTTGCAAAGTCAGGCAACTTCACAACCACCACTCCCACCAACCACCATAGGAATATCCTCACTATCTTTTCCACACAAATATACGAAAACGGTGGACGAGACCTTAAACTGTCAAAATTAATAACCGATATAAGAAAGTCCAAACACGACCTTTCCACCAGAAATAATCTACAAGAAAATGAGTTGGTCATAGAGATGTTGGATGCATGTAGAACAAGGAAATTGGTATTCCAACAAAGGAATTGTGATGTTTATCTTATTACTAGTACATTAGCATTCGAATTCGAAAAAATAGATTTTGGATTTGGGAAACCTGCTAGAGCAAGTCAAGGAAGTGGTCCATCTAGCAATACTTTTTATCTTAATGAATACACCTGGTGATCATGATGGAGGAGTTGAAGCTTTTGTAAGCTTGAATGAACAAGACATGTCTATTTTCAAGAATGATAAGGACCTCCTCCAATTTGCTACTCCAGTTTAACACTGTCGATGGATCAAAATGAGCTAAGTTGATAAATGAACACGTCAGTTTACTTTGTTGAAATAAGTTGGGTCAAAGTATTCTATGTCTATGGTCTATTGCACACCTTTTTGAGGTGAAACTCTACATGTACGATTCGACTTGTATTATATATGGATACTAATAGTAATTCAATCATTATGACAAGGAAACGTTTTGATTGAAAGGGAGAAGAAGAAGCAAAAACTAAAACAGAAATATCATTCGATTTGTTGATTTTTTTTTAAAAAAAGAAATAAGAAGGTTATGCTTTGAGTGACAACTGAAAAATTTATGAAAAGTAACTGTTCCTACCATGAAATAGTGCACCTTTCATTAACGACGTTATTTTTTGACAGACAACAAACGAAATTATAAACTTATGTACAATCAGAAATTCATGTAAATACAAAATAAAGAAAAAAAACATAGAGATAACATAGGAAAAATAATAATGCAACACCGTTCTTAGAACCTTAATCATCAAACATAAGGCTAGATTATTGTAAATATTATATTGTAAAATATATATATATATATAATTGTAATACATATAAAGATTTTCAGCAAAAATTATTGGGTTCACTTGAACCCGTTGGTCAAAGGCTAGGTTAGTCCATAAGTCAATAAATACATGATATAAATTGGCATATAAATCTTTAATTCTTAATCAGATTTAATTAACATTCATTAATCTTACCTTATCAAACCAATTAACTATAACAAGCGGATTATAACTTATAAGTATCCACTTCCNGGAGAAGAAGAAGCAAAAACTAAAACAGAAATATCATTCGATTTGTTGATTTTTAAAAAAAAAAAAGAAATAAGAAGATTATGCTTTGAGTGACAACTGAAAATTTTATGAAAAGTAACTGTTCCTACCATGAAATAGTGCACCTTTCATTAACGACGTTATTTTTTGACAGACAACAAACGAAATTATAAACTTATGTACAATCAGAAATTCATATAAAAACAAAATAAAGAAAAAAAACATAGAGATAACATAGGAAAAGTAATAATGCAACACCGTTCTTAGAACCTTAATCATCAAACATATAAGGCTAGATTATTGTAAATATTATAACTTATAAGTATCCACTTCTGTTAATAGAAAAGGGTATATATAAGTCATTTGTATAATAATAGAGGTATATATGGATCACTTTCATAACGAGGGATATGTCCAATCTAAATAACGAAATTGAAGAGTATATCAAACTTTTTTCCCTATATAATAAAATCTTTGAAATACTCTTACAATTGTTTATTTGTATTTGCACGAGGAGCATGAGATAAGATACAATAATATACAAATAGGGAATCCAAAGAATAACGAAATTAAAAAAAAAAAAAGTACTTGAAAATAAGATGTGTATTTTCTTATCAATTAAATTATGGGAGTTGAAAAATTAAAAATATAGCAGGCAGTTGTTCGACGAAATGCTTAAATCAATTTTGTTATAAAAGACAAAAAATAATAATATATAATGTATGTGAACGCCACTGCTTTGTTTACTCAAGCGTTGCATTGTTTACTTATGTGATACAAATAAAAAATAAAATAAAATTTTATATATATAAATATATATATATATATACGCACTAATTATGTTTATATAATCGGGAGTTAAATATTAAGAAAACTCCATATTGTATTAGGTATGATAGGTGTTCGATGAATTATTTGAACCATTTTTTTCTGAACATAATATTGTTGAAAATAATTTAGGACGTAAATATTGTGTACCTAAGTTTATTTTAGCAGTAGGAAGTTGATATGGAGATTTGACATCGCTATTTGATGATCCGAGAAGGATTGATGATGGAGTTGTGTTGATCGAATTTCCGATAGACGTTAAAATTTAACTTGATGGTGTTATCGTTTATCATTTGAGTTGTATTTGAGATGGAGGTTTGAGGGTGGTCAATTTGAGCTTAAATTTAAAAAATAATATTAACAAAATATTCTATAAATAATTTCGTTTAGGTCTAAAAAGGAAAAATGGAAGATATCATTCATCCTACCATACAACTTGGTGGCATTAATGTTACTAAAGAAGTGAAATAATCATGATTCCGCAATCTTAGAGATGGCAAACGGGCAAGTTAGGCTGGATATAAACAAGTAAAAATTATATAAAGCACATAGTATAATAAACAAATTACTTCCTGTCCCTACTCTTTCATAAATTACGAAATTCTCTTCTTTTTTTTGTGTTGCGGATACTTTAATATGCAGTCGGATACTTTAATTAAGAAGCTGTAATTATCAGGTCAGTGCGTTAAAAAAGGGATTTTAACAGTTTTATGCGTTAAGTAAGGGATTTAAAAATTAACTGCCACAATTCACGCATTAGTTATTTTGCCTAACAATAATCATCTATGTTGCTATTTTATGATTCATGTCTAATAATTTTCAAATTTGATACTTTAGGAAGTACTTTTAGGTTACTATTTTATGATGCAATAAATGAATAATGTTATGTTTTGCTATCTGGCAACATTATGTGATTGTCAATTTATTATAAAAATTAGATTGGTATACTATGTGTTTTTTATAATTTTTACATAGATTAATAGTGTCAAATAGTTGTGATGTGTGCCAAAGTTAATAGAGACAACATTTAAAAAAGGTATCAATTGAATCAATTATATATCATATACATAATATATTCTTCTAAATTTTGTATCTACTAATAATAGAGTATCAGAAGTTGTATTTTTTACCAATATTATATATCATATACATAAAATTTTGATATTTATGGACGGAATTTGAGTTTTCATGCACAAAATAGTTTTCTCGAAATTAAGTATAAGCTTATAAAAAGTTAGAGTGATTTTAGTATAAAATTTGTGTATATGATACTTGATATCTTTGAAACTTTGTCATGAAATGATAAAATCGTATCAATTTGAAATGTTTTAGGCACCTATGTATCATATACCTAATATTTATGTAAGTAAAAAATATTTAGTATTATCTTATAAAATATAAATTGTACAGTGTTGTGTGAACAATAAAATTTTGTCATTTTAAGATACATAATTTTGTATCATATACTTAATATGGGAGATGAAATTTTATATCGGATTCACTGTAGTAAAATCTGCATTGACATGTATAATACTTATAATATAGAAAAATTAATAAGGTATTAAAATGTAGTGAAAACTAATTTAGAAGCGACATAAAAAGTGTGGAAATAAAAACTCTTCAAAAATAGAATAATTAATTACTTAGAAATATAATGTAGATCTGGAGAGGAATACTACAAAACACTTAATGTATCTTCAAAACAATAAAACTTCACATCTTTACAGTAAGTCAGTCAATAAACAACTACTCTACATTAATCAATTCTGTCACGCCCCGAGCCTACACCCTGGGCGGGACCGGCACCTGGAGACCATTGCTGGCCCCAGGCGAACCCTTGGCCTGGCTTTCTTAACTCAGCGGAAACCTACTCAACAGAATAACTCAACGTCATGCAAAGACATAAACAACTTAACTAATAAAAATATGGCCCAAAGGGCAACTCGAGTCTCAAAATAGAATATTTACACATATATACATATACATGGATGAGAGACTCAAAACTAACTGACTGACTGACTGTCTGACTGTCTATTGAAGCCTCTAATATACTGAGATGGATGTGGGGACAGACCCCGCACATCCTAATAGAACAAAACTAAGTACACAAAATAATTGAGTCCTCCGGAATGCAAGGAGGCTCACCACTGACTCTGGAGTGCTCAGCTGGATCAACGACGTACAGGATGCTGATCCGGGGTACCTGTATCTGCATCATAAGACGATGCAGGTCAACTGGCATCAGTACATGGAATGCACGAATATGTGAGCTGGAAAAGCTGAACCACAACTTAAGCTTGAAAGGAGAACAAGAGATCACTTACCTTGACTCTGAACGACTCATATACGTAACTGGACTCAAAGTAAAGCAATAAGACACGAGCCATACATATAAAGCTTGTAAAAGAGTGTAAACAACTTAGATCGTTAAGGATAAAATGATAACAAACTCAACTTTTCTTTTATAAACATAATACAGCTTTTGTGGGAGGTTCTTTAACCGACAACCACCACTACGAGCCTTAGTGATGATACAACGTTTTACCTCACGTTGCCAAAGGACCATCCTATACCTTGCCATCGATATAGGACCTTACTTTTGCTTAGTGGATCCACTAGCCTAATCTTACGTGATCATCTAAAAAGAATGATACGTCAAGTCCCATGTTGGCGCATGGTTCTTATGGAGAGTTGAGTTAATATGAACTCGTGTCCCCAATTCGGTGCTCAATACTACTCCCAAAAATACTTTGGCTCATGCTTTTAAAA
>NC_064283.1:64977291-65002539 GCF_019186545.1 Solanum stenotomum
CCTTCGAAGAAGTTTCTTAGTGGGATTAGTGGGATGGGGTCTAAATTAATTGAGGCACGTAATAAGGTAGACGCGGTGTTGGACAAAGTTATCGATGTGCATCGAGAAAATCATGCAAATGGGAAAAAATGCAATGCTGAATGTGGAAGTAATGAAGATTTGATTGATGTTTTCTTTAGAGTCATGGGGACAGGGGAACTTCCATTTACTACAATAACATCAAAGCTGTAATTCTTGTAAGTTCACTATCTCTTTCTCTTTAATTTTTCGACCATAGACGGGTCGGTCTACAAATTACCATAAAGTTCAAATCTTGATGAATTTGTTTGTATTTTTTTTACCATGGTCCATAAAAGCAAAAATAACATATATATATACAATCCTATTATGATCTAGTTTTTTTCATTAGAAGAGTAGTAAATTGTATGACTTTGTTGATGAAATTCAACTATGGTCATGTGTAGGACATGTTCGTAGCAGGATCTGATACATCATCTTCAACGGTTGCATGGGCATCAAATGATGAAGAGTGCTAGTGTCATGACCAAAGCACAAGTCGAAGTGAGAGAAGTCTTTAAGGGAAAGAAAACATTTGATGATGATGACCTTGAGAAGTTGGATTACCTAAAATTGGTGATCAAAGAAACACTAAGGTTACACCCTCTGACTCCTCTATTAGTCCCTAGGGAATGTAGGGAGGAAACAAAGATAGATGGATACACCATACCGGTCAAAAGTAAAGTCCTGGTAAATGTATGGGCAATAGGAAGAGATTCAGAAAGTTGGAAAGATCCAGAAAGTTTTATACCAGAGAGATTCGAGAATAGTTTAGTTGACTTTGGTGGAACTCACTTCCAATTTCTTCCGTTTGGTGCTGGTAGAAGAACTTGTCCTGGGAGACTATTTGGTTTAGCTCTTGTTACTTTGCCTTTAGCCCATTTGCTTTACAACTTTGATTGGACACTTCCCAATGGTATGGAACCAAAAGATTTGGACATGAATGAGGCAAATGGAATGACTGCTAGAAGGGACAAAGATCTCTACTTGATTGCTACTCCTTATACATAATCTCTTTTTGTTAAAAAAATAATAATAATTATTGAAGTTTGAAATATAAGTTAATTAAGGGTATGTGAGAATAACTAGCCTTTGTAATGTTTCTTTTTCCATCATCTATTGTGTTATTGTACCAAGTAATATGACTTGTATTTGTCTTGAAGTTTGGTTCTAAAGAAGAAATAATAGAAAATGTTATATCATTTGGTTGGCTTGGCTTTGATCAAAGGGTTAAAGATTGATACTTTATCTCCATTTTTCTCTTTGGTTTTTCATTCGGTGGTGTCCAATACCCACATTAGAATCTAACTCATCTGAATTCGCGCGAGTTAAGGATGAAGAAGTACTTACCAATGTCCTGTACCCACGACTCAAAATTTCTTTACCAAGCTACATGAAACAGATTTCCGTCATCACAACTCTTGTTGATTATCTCCATTTAGTTTATGCAACTATATTTCCTCTGCCTCTCGGAAATAGACTAAAACCTAGGGGCGTTGATCATGAAAATTATGAGTTTTTAGAAAAAAAATTGTTTTTGTTTTCAAAATAAAAAATAATATTTAAAAACTAGAGTTGCATTTACCTTCCTCTATTTAAAATTCAACAAGTGAAAAAAATCTTTTGAATAAAACAATTGACCTCTTTAACGAAGAAAACAAACTAAACAAATTACGATAAATTAATCATTGTATTTGTCAAAATAAAGTACGTGTTGCCATATATTTCTAATAGTAAAAGTAAATGAACAAAGAAATTTAATCATTATAGAATTTTCAAAATAAAATAAAGATAACTTAATCATGTAGAATTTTCAAAAGAATTTTATGGACTTTTCGAAGTTGAAAATTATGTAAATTGGAAGAAAAGGTTGTTATTTTTAATGTTGTTTTTTCATTTAAAATAAAGTAAAATATGAGTAATACAAGAATTAAACTTAATAACCTCTTTCACTTTTCAAAACAAATTTGTAAATCTATAGTATTTGTAAAAAAAAAACACTAAAACATCAAAATACACAAGAAAATAATATCCTAATCATTTTTGAGGATGAATATTTTGTCTTATGGGCTATATCTCAAATCATGATTTTAATAATTATATTCCTCTCTTCTTAAATAACATTATAATTATTTATCGGGACAATTTCAGAGATCTTACTTTAGGTTTCGCTCTATAATACTCAGCTCTCATATAGTTTACAATATTACGTCTACCTCCTTTATTTTGATAATCATTCTTTAAATTATTTAAAATAAATATAAATCAATTATGACCTAACAGATTTGCCTTTCTTTATATTAATTTCATCATATTAATACAAATTCTTAAAAACACAACTTATTTAATAAATACTTTAAAAATAAATCGATACAGATAAGTTCATATATGTATAAACCTCGCAAGGCAAGAAAACAATACTCTACCCTCGCAAGAACTATAAGAGCAAGGCTAGTCCTACACCATGCACTAAACCTCGCAAGGCAAGAAAACAATACTCTACCCTACTACCCTTCTATGCTAATGTGCGACCTCTATTCTTTCCTATCGAAAGTCATATCTTCAATAATATAAAGTTGCACCATGTCCTACCTAATCACCTCTCCCGAATAATTTTTGACCTACCCCTATCCCTCGTCATACCCCTACAATTAGCCTCTCGCATTTCCTCACCGATATGTTGATGCACCTCCTTGGCACATGCGCCACATGCCCAAATCATCTTAATCTCACTTCCTTCATCTTGTATGTCATAGAGGCTACTCACACCTTCTCCCAAATAATTAATAATTATTCAAATAAAAATACTTAATAATTAAGATATAAAACTCGCAAATAAATAAATAATAGTTCATGGATATTTTTTTCTGCGATTTTAAATATACAAAATAATTAGCCTATTCAAAAGTATGGACCCCAAACACACAAATGTGCCGCCTAGAAATAAAACAAAAATAAAAAATTTTTTTATTCAATTAAGGAGGTTATATTTTTATTCTATATTATAAGCATACATACATATGAATATCATGTAAAATGTATAAATATGTAACAAAAATATCAAATNTTTAGGACGTAAATATTGTGTACCTAAGTTTATTTTAGCAGTAGAGGTTGATATGGAGATTTGACATCGCTATTTGATGATCCGAGAAGGATTGATGATGGAGTTGTGTTGATCGAATTTCCGATGGACGTTAAAATTTAACTTGATGGTGTTATAGTTCATCATTTGAGTTGTATTTGAGATGGAGGTTTGAGGGTGGTCAATTTGAGCTTAAACGAAGTTTAATTTTAAAAAAAAATATATTAACAAAATATTCTATAAATAATTTTGTTTAGGTCTAAAAATGAAAAATGAAAGATATCATTCATCCTACCATACAACTTGGTGGCATTATTGTTACTAAAGAAGTGAAATAATCATGATTCCGCAATCTTAGAGATGGCAAACGGGCAAGTCAGGCTGATTATAAACGAGTCAAAAATGAATCAGGTGAAAATGAATAAAAATATTTAATCCATCCATATACAATATGAATTAAAAAAATGGGTTAATCAACTAAAAATATGAACATTCACATTATCCGTTGTTTCTTATTAGGTAAAAGAAATAAGTACTCATAAATTACAAATATTTCTTGTTCTTTTTCTCTTAGGGTGTGTTTGATATAAAAAATATTCCTACAAAATATTTTGAGTTAATATCTTAAAATGTCACTGAACTATGAGAAATTATCTTGTAAAGTCATTAAACTTTATTTTGTATCACTAAAATCACTCAACTTAACACATTTGTCTTCTAAAATCACTCAACTACAATTTATCATTAAAACAAATTTGACATGGCATATTAAATTATATTGTATGCCATGTCATTGTGGACCCCACAAATAAATAAACTTATAAAATTTATTTATTTTAATGTCATGTAATCATGGACCCATAAATAAACAAAATTATAAAATTTATTATTTTTATGTCTTCCCCTCTTAAATCTGTTTTTGCAATAAAATTCGTAACATTTTTTTGGGGACTATTACCGACAATCAAAATTTAATTCTTATCAATAACATTTAAAAAAATTCTAATCAACATTGGAAATAAATGTTAAACTCAATGGCACTGACTATATTGCCTCCCGTGTCCACCATATACATCAATTCCAATTTAAAATAAGAAAAACACAAGTAAGTAGTAACATTAGAGCATTTCTAAAAATATATTACATACTAGGCTGTTATGAGCATCATTGTAAGTAAAAAAAAAATAAAAAATAACAATATATTATGTCGTAATAGGTGTTTCACATAACCACAAAAAATTACAAAGATAATTTCTATACTTTGCTATGATTTCCAATCTTCTTCTTCTTCTTCACTTCAACAATGTACTCCTTCATGACTTTTCTCTTAAAGAATCTGCCTCTCTTAGAAGTATGAACTAACCTCCTCTGAATACAGGGAAAAAAAATTAGAATACAAAAAGCCCTAAACCTATTACGAGATTCTACAATAAAAGGATAATATAGATAAAAATTTAGATTTTTTACTCGTTTTGAAGTAGGATTGGTTTAGCAAGCGCGTAGTGGTCCCTTTCGTCGGTATTAGAAACTTGTGGGTGCGGGGGGTGGGGGAGGGGGGTTCTTTTAAAGATTTCATCACACTATTCCTCGAAGAAGTGAAGGAATCCATTATATATGAAATTTTTCAGCATCAATAACCTTAAAATAGACTTTACAACGCCTCTCTGTGGATGAGAATTTTAGGAGAAATAGAGAAAGAAGTAGAAGAAGGAAGCAGGAAATTTGGCAAAAGAAATAGGGTTTTAGTGTTTTAGAAGAAGACAACTTGTGGGTGGGTGGGTGGGTATATTATTAATAAATATATTTTATGTTTTATTTATTTGTGGGGCCATGATTACATGACATAAAAATATATATTATTTTGCCATGTCAGATTTATTTTGGTGACAAATATTGTTTAATGATTTTGTAGATAAAAGTGTTAAGTTGAGTGATTTTTGTAGATAAAAGTGTTAAGTTGAGTGATTTTAGTGATACAAAATAAAGTTTAGTGACTTTACAAGATAATTTGTCATAATTCAATAACCTTTTAAGATATTAACTCAAATATTTTCTCTGAGTAAACAAAGCAACGCCTAACCAATTCTCTTCCGGAGTTCTTGCCTTTTTGGGAACCCAATTATTTTGGCATTAATATTCTTTTAATTTAATGGCGTTCGTATATTTTTTTAATTTTTATTTTAAGTTTCATAGTTTTTATAATTAAAAAACGCACATTACATTGTCAAATACATTTCTTTATTATTCCGTTGAAATTGATAAACGTATGATTTTTGATTGATAACATTTTTTATATTTTATTAAACGTATATCTAATCCAAAATATACTAATAAGTTTAGTCAAATACCTTTAGAATTCTGTAGCGAAGCTACGGAGAACAAAAAGCAATTATACAAATTAAGCAACGCATTATCACTTGCTTCCATAAGGAAATATACTTATAAACTATTATTTTTTTAATAAAAGAATACATTTTTTTGGGATAAGGGGGGTAGGGGGGCTGGAACTTGGAAGGGAGGGTGGAGTGATAAAAAAATTTAAAAAGATTTTGTTTTTAAAGCTTTTAATAAGATCTCTGCTATAATATGGGTATTCATATTTATCCATATTATTCATTGGGTAACTCATTTTTACCCATTTAAAATGTGAGCCGAGTCGGGTGCTTTATCCATTTTTATTTAACTCGTTTTCGATCAACTCATATTCGACTCGACTCGCTCGTTTGACACTCCTATTTATAAGTTATAAGTTATAATCCGCTTTCTATAGTTAATTGATTTGGTAAGGTAAGAAGGCATGTTAATTAAGTATAATTAAGAGTTAAAGATTTTTATGCAAACACATATTTATATATATATATATATATATATGAATCCATTTATTACTGTATATTAACTTGAGATCGTTACTTTAATTTCTGAATTTATCTTCTCGATGTAAATGACAAGTACATGTAATTTTTTTCCCCTTTGGCTAAGTGGTAGTCTTTTTCTCCTAACTCAACTCTCTTTTGAGGAGTTTCTAGATCGTTAGTATATATATCATTTTATAATGTATTGTATTATATTTTAATTATTATATTATTTTGATAAATATAATATTTGTTTGCATTATTTTTCGTCTGTGTATAATATTACACACTAAGAATATGAAGGATAAACCTACAAGAAAAGCAAAATACGAGTAAAACTATTATAAAAGGTAAGATAAAAAAAATATGTTTGTTATATATATAATAACCAAACATGAAGTTAAAAAAAAAATCGGTAACGATGTGAAATACCAGAGCAATCGTTATATAAAATGGAGCCTTTTGTTATTACACAACAAAAAATCTGACGATACGATAATAATAATTAAATTTAAATAACAATCAAAACAAACTTTATATTTTAACTAACAAAGCATAATTTTGTCCCACTCCCATACTAGTCTAGTAAAATAAGAAAGTACATTTATTAAATATCTTCATTCTTTGGTTTGCCACCTTACAATTAGAATATCATTATTCATAACAAAACATAATGTCCCACTCCCATACTAGTAAAATAAGAAAGTACATTTATTAAATATCTTCATTCTTTGGTTTTCCACCTTACAATTAGAATATCATTATTCATTCCTATTAAATACAGCTCATCCCTTTGTTTGGATTGAATTGAAAAAGAAAAAGGAAAAAAGAAATCATTGTTTCGTTGACTTGTAATAAAAAATATTGATTACACCATGTGAATTGTTTGTTGAAAATCAAGTTTATAAATACCACCACTTAGCTACCTTTAATTCAAACCAATTCAATCACTTCACTTTCTCTTAATTGTGTTGTGAAAAAAAAAATGGAGATTCAACAAATTATTACTTTCTTCCTCTTTATCTCTTTCCTCTTTTTTCTAATTCACAAATTGAGAATTAAAACCAAAAAAAGTCATAACAAAAAAATATTACCACCAGGACCTTGGAGGTTACCAATTATTGGTAGTGTGCACCACTTAACAAAAGGAATACCACACCATGTTCTCAAAAACTTGTCACAAAAATTTGGCCCAATTATGTACTTACAACTAGGGGAAGTCCCCACTATAGTCGTATCGTCACCACACATGGCACAAAAAATCATGAAAACTCATGACCTCGCTTTTGCATCAAGGTCACAAACCATGTTGGGAAAGATCTTTTGTTATGATTGTACGGACATTGCATTCTCTCCATATGGTGAATACTGGAGACACATGCGTAAATTGTGCATCATGGAGCTCCTCAGTGCTAAGATGGTCAAATCTTTTAGCCCGATTAGACTAGACGAGCTCTCAAGCCTCGTATCGTCTATTAAATCGATGGAGAACACGTCCATCAACGTGTCAGAAAAACTTTTTTGGTTTATGAACTCTGTGACATGTAGGTCATCATTTGGGAAAGCATGTAAAGATCAAAATGAGGCGATGATAAGTTTGATTCATGGAGTGTTATCTTTAGCTGGAGGTTTTGAGCTGGCTGATTTGTATCCTTCGAAGAAGTTTCTTAGTGGGATTAGTGGGATGGGGTCTAAATTAATTGAGGCACGTAATAAGGTAGACGTGGTGTTGGACAAAGTTATCGATGTGCATCGAGAAAATCATGCAAATGGGAAAAAATGCAATGCTGAATGTGGAAGTAATGAAGATTTGATTGATGTTTTCTTTAGAGTCATGGGGACAGGGGAACTTCCATTTACTCTAACAAACAATAACATCAAAGCTGTAATTCTTGTAAGTTCACTATCTCTTTCTCTTTAATTTTTCAACCATAGACGGGTCGGTCTACAAATTACCATAAAGTTCAAATCTTGATGAATTTGTTTGTATTTTTTCTACCATGGTCCATAAAAGCAAAAAGAACATATACATATACAATCCTATTATGATCTAGTCTTTTTCATTAGAAGAGTTGTAAATTGTATGACTTTGTTGATGAAATTTAACTATGGTCATGTGTAGGACATGTTCGTAGCAGGATCTGGTACATCATCTTCAACGGTTGCATGGGCATTGTCAGAAATGATGAAGAGTCCTAGTGTCATGACCAAAGCACAAGTCGAAGTGAGAGAAGTCTTTAAGGGAAAGAAAACATTTGATGATGATGACCTCGAGAAGTTGAATTACATAAAATTAGTGATCAAAGAAACACTAAGGTTACATCCTCCGACTCCTCTATTAGTCCCTAGGGAATGTAGGGAGGAAACAGAGATAGATGGATACACCATACCGGTCAAAAGTAAAGTCCTGGTAAATGTATGGGCAATAGGAAGAGATCCGGAAAGTTGGGAAGATCCAGAAAGTTTTATACCAGAGAGATTCGAGAATAGTTTAGTTGACTTTGGTGGAACTCACTTCCAATTTCTTCCGTTTGGTGTTGGTAGAAGAACTTGTCCTGGGAGACTATTTGGTTTAGCTCTTGTTACTTTGCCTTTAGCCCATTTGCTTTACAACTCTGATTGGACACTTCCCAATGGTATGGACCCAAAAGATTTGGACATGAATGAGGCAAATGGAATGACTGCTAGAAGGGACAAAGATCTCTACTTGATTGCTACTCCTTATACATAATCTCTTTTTTTTAATAATAATAATAATAATAATAATAATAATAATAATTAAAGTTTGAAATATAAGTTAATTAAGGGTATGTGAGAATAACTAGCCTTTGTAATGCTTCTTTTTTCATCATCTATTGTGTTATTGTACCAAGTAATATGACTTGTATTTGTCTTGAAGTTTGGTTCTAAAGAAGAAATAATAGAAAATGTTATATCATTTGGTTGGCTTGGCTTTGATCAAAGGGTTATAGATTGATACTTTATCTCCATTTTTCTTTTTGGTTTTTCATTCGGTGGTGTCCGATATCCATATTAGAATCTAACTCATCTGCGCGCGAGTTAAGGATGAAGAAGTACTTACCAATGTCCTGTATCCACGACTCAAAATTTCCTCGCCAAGCTACATGAAACAGATTTCCATCATCACAACCCTTGTTGATTATCTCCATTTAGTTTATGCAACTCTATTTCCTATGCCTCTTGGAAATAGACTAAAACCGAGGAGGCATTGATCATGAAAATTATGAGTTTTTAGAAAAAAGTAGTTTTTGTTTTCAAAATAAAAAATAATATTTAAAACCTAGAGTTGCATTTACCTTCCTCTTTTTAAAATTCAACAAGCGGAAAGAAACTTTTGAATAAAATAATTGACCTCTTTAATTAACGAAGAAAACAAACTAAACAAATTACGATAAATTAATCATTGTATTTGTCAAAATAAAGTACGTGTTGCCATATATTTCTAATTGTAAAAGTAAATGAACAAAGAAATTTAATCATTATAGAATTTTCAAAATAAAATAAAGATAATTTAATCATGTAGAATTTTCAAAAGAATTTTATGGGCTTCTCGAAGTTGAAAATTATGTAAATTGGAAGAAAAGGTTGTTATTTTTAATGTTGTCTTTTCATTTAAAATAAAGTAAAATATGAGTAATACAAGAATTAAACTTAATAACCTCTTTCACTTTTCAAAACAAATTCGTAAATCTAGATTATTTGTAAAAAAAAACACTAAAACATCAAAATACACAAGAAATAATATCCTAATCATTTTTGAGGATGAGTATTTTGTTTTATGGCCTATCTCAAATAATGATTTTAATAATTATATTCATCTCTTCTTATATAATAACATTATAATTATTTATCTGGACAATTTCAAAAACCTTCCTTTAGGTTTCGTCGCTCTATAACACTCAGCTCTCATGATTTACGATATTACGTCTATCTCTCTTATTTTGATAATCATTCTTTAAATTATTTAAAATAAATATAAATCAATTATGACCTAACAGATTTACCTTTCTTTATATTAATTTCATCATATTAATACAAATTATTAAAAACTCAACTTATTTAATAAATACTTTAAAATAAATCGATACAGATAAGTTCATATATATATACGTATACACACACGTGTTCTTTTTTTAGCAAATAAAGATACACATTTCTTTATTATTGATTCATTTTAAAAGTAATTATTATATAAATAATTTTTAAATAATGAATTAGGTCAAAAAAATGTAATAATTTATCCAATGTTTTCATAGTATAATTTTTTCTAAAATAATTTTAAAATTAATTAATAGCTATAATCAAATAAAGAATAAAATAATTTTGCATTTTATTTTTGTCCTACCAACTAAACAACCCCCACTCAACCCTTTCATTTTTTTATTTTATTCGTTTGGTTTTATTCGTAAATGGAATATTCTTTTATACCTAATTAGCTTAAGTTCATCATGCCAAAAAAAAAAAAAAAATACAGAAAATTATTTAAATTATATGGCATCCCATAGCTTAGGAACTCTTTATTTGACAGAATATGACCAGGAAAATATATATAAAAGAATGAAGTCATTTCTAGACTTGTTAGTTTGTTACACCATGTGAATGATGTGCTAGAAGATAAATGCACTCTTATTTTACTTATTAAAATAATTATGATTTCTCAATTTCAAAGTAATTATTTTAAGCATTAATAATTAGAGTAGTAAATTTAATATTTATATATATATATTTAGTGAATTATATAAATATATATACATTATTTGAGTAAAAATTAATTGGTTCAGTCAAATTTACTCCCGAATTTTTAGTTCTTTCTTTGATATAGCTATCTACTAACCTTTAACTATAATTTTCGATCTTCATATTTATCTATAAAATTGATTCGAATGCAAATATTATAACTCTAAATGTGTATGTTGAAAGTTGAGTCTAACATGACTAGATTTACAAAAAGTTACGAACCTAGATGCCTGTAGAGGTTTCAAAATTTATTTATACACATTATTACTCAATAAAAATTCAAATTAATCAAATTATTGATCCGAAATATAAAGAGATAATAGTAAAAATACATATTTAAAACATTATTTTTCGTGAGTTCTCAATTTGAATTATGAGGTATTTACGTTTTTATCTGAATTATCACTAACCATTTATCATAACATACTTTGACTAATATTCGACAATATGTGGTGTAGACTCTCTTTTTGTTTAAAAATGATGAATGACACTCCATAAAGATAATTAAAGAAATTAATTGATTTTTAAAAAAAATGTTTAAGAAATAATGGCCAAAACACTCCTGAAACATCACATTTTTGTGAGTTTTCTATCTGAACTATCATGTGCTTGCGTTTTTTAATTTAAACTATCACTAACTATTTATCAAAAACATACCTCAAAATTAAATGAATCAACTGCCATATGGACGGAATCTTATGAGCAAATTAAGTTGTTTCACATCTAGTCAANTTTTTTAAAATGTTAAGAGATAATGGCCAAAACACTCCCGAAACAACACATTTTTGTGAGTTTTCTATCTGAACTATCATGTGCTTGCGTTTTTTAATTTAAACTATCACCAACTATTTATCAAAAACATGCCTCAAAATTAAATTAATCAACTGCCATATGGGCGGAATCTTATGAGCAAATTAAGTTGTTTCACATCTAGTCAACTTTGATGTTTGTTTTGATAAATAGTTAATGATCATTCAAATACAATGGCAACAACAACGACATACCCAATGAAATTCACAAAGTAGTGTTTGGGGAGGATAGAATGTGCACAGGCCTTACCACTATCTCGTGGAGGTAAAAGGCGATTTCCAAAAGACCCCCGGCAAAAGTGCATCAATCCCAAATAAAAGAGGAAAAAACAGTGGAGAAAGTGTAATGGTTAAAAAGAAAAGCAGTATAAAATCTACAAGCGAGAAACAATAACAACAACAAAATAAAACAAACAACATATGACAAGAACTATAAGAGCAAGGCTAGTCCTACACCAGGCACTAAACCTCGTAAGGCAAGATAACAATACTCTACCCTACTACTCTTCCTAATACGCGACCTCTACTCCTTCCTATCGAAAGTCATATATAAAATTACACCATATCCTGCCTAATCATCTCTCCCGAATAACTGTTTACCTACCCCTATCCCTCGGTGTAACCCTACAATCAGCCTCTCCACATTTCCTCACTGGGACATTGATGTACCTCCTTAACACATGCGCCGACATGTCAAAATAAAGTACGTGTTGCCATATATTTCTAATAGTAAAAGTAAATGAACAAAGAAATTTTAATCATTATAGAATTTTTCAAAATAAAATAAAGATATTTTAATCATGTAGAATTTTCAAAAGAATTTTATGGACTTCTCGGAGTTGAAAATTATGTAAATTGGAAGAAAATGTTGTTATTTTTAATGTTGTTTTTTCATTTAAAATAAAGTAAAATATGAGTAATACAAGAATTAAACTTAATAACCTCTTTCACTTTTCAAAACAAATTTGTAAATCTATTGTATTTGTAAAAAAGAAACTCTAAAACATCACAATACACAAGAAATTAATATCCTAATCATTTTTGAGGATGAGTATTTTGTCTTATGGACTATATCTCAAATCATGATTTAATAATTAGATTCCTCTCTTCTTATATAACATTATAATTATTTATCGGGACAATTTCAGAGATCTTACTTTAGGTTTCTCTCTATAATACTCAGCTCTTATATGGTTTACGATATTACGTCTACCTCCCTTATTTTGATAATCATTCTTTAAATTATTTAAAATAAATATAAAGCAATTATGACCTAACAGATTTGCCTTTCTTTATATTAATTTCATCATATTAATACAAATTATTAAAAACACGACTTATTTAATAAATACTTTTAAAATAAATCGATACAGCTAATTAGTTCATATATATACATACACACAGTGTTCTTTTGTTAGCAAATAAAGATACACATTTCTTTATTATTGATTCATTTTAAAAGTATTTATTAAATAAATCATTTTTAAATAATGAATTAGGTCCAAAATATGTAATAATTTTATGCCAATGTTTGCATAGTATAATATTCTCTAAAATAATTTTAAAATTAATTAATAGCTATAATCAAATAGAGAATAAAATAATCTCATATTTTATTTTTATCCTACCAACTAAACAACCCCCATTCAACCCTTTCATTTTTTACCTTCTTTTTTTTTTTTTTTTAATTCGTTTGGTTCTTTTTTTCATAAATGGAATATTCTTTTATACCTTAGCTTATGTTCATTACATAAAATTATATAAAATATATGATCATTCCATAGCTTAGGAACTCTTATTTGACAGAATATGAGGAAAATATATTTAAAAGAATATTGCAGTCATTTCTTGACTTGTTAGTTTGTTAAGACCATGTGCATGATGTGCAAGAAGATAAAATGCTCTCTTTTTTTAATTATTAAAATAATTTATGAGTTCTGAATTTTAAAATAATTATTTTAAGCATTAATAATTGGAGTAGTACATTTAATATTTATATATAATTAGTGAATTATATTAACATATATGCTTTATTTGAGTAAAAGTTAATTAGTTCAGTCAAATTTACACTAGGGCTTCTAGCTCTTTCTCTGACACAACTATCTACTAACCTTTAATTATAATCTTCAATCACCATATTTTTTGATAAAATTAAAAAATTCGAATGCAAATATTAATTATAACTCTAATGTGTATGTCAAAAGTTGAGTCTAACGTGACTAGATTTACAAAAAGTTACCAACCTAGATGCGTGTAGAGGTTTCAAAATTTATTTATACACATTATTTCACAATAAAAATTCAAACTAATCAAATTACTAATCCGAAATATAAAGAGATAATAGTAAAAATACATATTTAAAACGTTATTTTTTGTGAGTTCTCAATTTGAATTATGAGGTATTTACGTTTTTATCTGAATTATCACTAACTATTTATCATAACATACTTTGACTAATATTCGATGATATGTGGTGTAGATTCTCCTTTTGTTTAAAAATGATGAATGACACTTCATAAAGATAACTAAAGAAATGAATTGATTTTTTAAAAAAATGTTAAGAGATAATGGCCAAAATACTCCTGAAACATCACATTTTTGTGAGTTTTCTATCTGAACTATCATGTGCTTGCGTTTTTTAATTTAAACTATCACCAACTATTTATCAAAAACATGCCTCAAAATTAAATGAATCAACTACCATATGGGCGGAATCTTATGAGCAAATTAAGTTGTTTCACATCTAGTCAACTTTGATGTGTGTTTTGATAAATAGTTAATGATCATTCAAATACAACGGCAACAACAACGACATACCCAATGAAATTCACAAAGTAGTGTTTGGGGAGGATAGAGTGTGCACAGGCCTTACCTCTATCTCGTGGAGGTAAAAGGCGATTTCCAAAAGATCCCCGGCAAAAGTGCATCAATCCCAAATAAAAGAGGAAAAAACAGTGGAGAAAGTGTAATGGTTGAAAAGAAAAGCAGTATAAAATCTACAAGCGAGAAATAATAACAACAACAAAATAAAACAAACAACATATGACAAGAACTATAAGAGCAAGGCTAGTCCTACACCAGGCACCAAACCTCGTAAGGCAATATAGCAATACTCTACCCTACTACCCNAGTCAACTTTGATGTGTGTTTTGATAAATAGTTAATGATCATTCAAATACAACGGCAACAACAACGACATACTCAATGAAATTCACAAAGTAGTGTTTGGGGAGGATAGAGTGTGCACAGGCCTTACCACTATCTCGTGGAGGTAAAAGGCGATTTCCAAAAGACCCCCGGAAAAAGTGCATCAATCCCAAATAAAAGAGGAAAAAACAGTGGAGAAAGTGTAATGGTTGAAAAGAAAAGCATTATAAAATCTACAAGCGAGAAACAATAACAACAACAAAATAAAACAAACAACATATGAAAAGAACTATAAGAGCAAGGCTAGTCCTACACCAGGCACTAAACCTCATAAGGCAATATAACAATACTCTACCCTACTACCCTTATATCCTAATACGCGACCTCTACTTCTTCCTATCGAAAGTCATATATAAAGTTGCACCATGTCCTGCCTAATCATCTCTCCCGAATAATTGTTTACCTACCCCTATCCCTCGGTATATTCCTACAATCAGCCTCTCCGCATTTCCTCACTGGGACGTTGATGCACCTCCTTAACACATGCGCCCACATGTCAAAATAAAGTACGTGTTGCCATATATTTCTAATAGTAAAAGTAAATGAACAAAGAAAATTTAACCATTATAGAATTTTCAAAATAAAATAAAGATATTTTAATCCTGTAGAATTTTCAAAAGAATTTTATGGACTTCTCGAAGTTGAAAATTATGTAAATTGGAAGAAAATGTTGTTATTTTTAATGTTGTTTTTTCATTTAAAATAAAGTAAAATATGAGTAATACAAGAATTAAACTTAATAACCTCTTTCACTTTTCAAAACAAATTTGTATATCTATAGTATTTGTAAAAAAAAAAAACACTAAAACATCAAAATACACAAGAAAGTATTATCCTAATCATTTTTTAGGATGAGTATTTTCTCTTATGGGCTATATCTCAAATCATGATTGAATAATTATATTCCTCTCTTCTTATATAACATTATAATTATTTATCGGGACAATATCAAAGATCTTACTTTAGGTTTCGCTCTATAATACTCAGCTCTCATATGGTTTACCATATTACGTCTATCTCCCTTATTTTGATAATCATTCTTTAAATTATTTAAAATATAAAGCAATTATGACCTAACAGATTTGCCTTTCTTTATATTAAGAAAGAGAAAGTGATAATTTCAATCTTATAAAGAATTGTTATAGACACATTCATATACATACCAATAAGATTAATATTCTCACCTTGGGCAGTTTTTCTTTGATAAGTAAATTATAAATAAATTTTGATGAAAATACATATAAGATCTATAAAATTATTTATTAAAATAATATTATGTATGTATAATAATAAAATATATGTATATAATTGGTCGGTTTGGTTCGATGATTTCTTCGATTTTTTTCGAACAAAACCATAACCAACCCATATACTATCGGTTTTTAATAATCTAAAACCAAACCACACCTAACCCAAATAAAAATCGGTTTATTTAATCGGTTTTGTTCAGTTTTTCGGTTTGGATCGGTTTTTATCCGAACCGTGAACACCCCTAGTTGGTAGGATAAAAATAAAATATGAAATTATTTTATGCTCTATTTGATTATAGCTATTAATTAATTTTAAAATTATTTTAGAGAAAATTATACTATGAAAACATCGGGATACAATTATTACATATTTTGGACCTAATTCATTATTTAAAAGTGATTTATTTATAAATACTTTTAAAATAAATCAATATTAAAGAAATGTGTATCTTTATTTGCTAAAAAAAGAACACTGTGTGTGAATGTATATATATGAACTAATTATCTGTACCGATTTATTTTTAAAGTATTTATTAAATTAGTCGTGTTTTTAATAATTTGTATTAATATGATGAAATTAATGTAAACAAAGGCAAATCTATTTGGTCATAATTGATTTATATTTATTTTAAATAATTTAAAGAATGATTATCAAAATAAGGGAGGTAGACGTAATATCGTAAACCATAGGAGAGCTGAGTATTATAGAGAGAAACCTAAATTAAGATCTCTGAAATTGTCCCGATAAATAATTATAATGTTATATAAGAAGAGAGGAATATAATTATTAAATCATGATTTGAGATATAGCCCATAAGACAAAATACACATCCTCAAAAATGATTAGGATATTAATTTCTTGTGTATTTTGATGTTTTAGTGTTTTTTTTTTACAAATACTATAGATTTACAAATTTGTTTTGAAAAGTGAAAGAGGTTATTAAGTTTAATTCTTGTATTACTCATATTTTACTTTATTTTAAATGAAAAAACAACATTAAAAATAACAACCTTTTCTTCCAATTTACATAATTTTCAACTTCGAGAAGTCCATAAAATTCTTTTGAAAATTCTACATGATTAAAATATCTTTATTTTATTTTGAAAATTCTATAATGATTAAATTTTCTTTGTTCATTTTCTTTTACTATTAGAAATATATGGCAACACGTACTTTATTTTGACATGTGGGTGCATGTTTTAAGGAGGTGCATCAACTTCCCAGTGAGAAAATGAGGAGAGGCTGATTGTAGGGGTATATCGAGGGATAAGGGTAGATAAACAATTATTCGGGAGAGATGATTAGGCAGGATATGGTGCAACTTTATATATGACTTTCGATAGGAAGGAGTAGAGGTCGCGTAGTAGGATAGAAGGGTAGTAGGGTAGAGTATTGTTATCTTGCCTTATGAGGTTTAGTGCCTGGTGTAGGACTAGCCTTGCTCTTATAGTTCTTGTCATATGTTGTTTGTTTTATTTTGTTGTTGTTATTGTTTCTCGCTTGTAGATTTTATACTGCTTTTCTTTTTAACCATTACACTTTCTACATTGTTTTTTTCTCTTTTATTTGGGATTGATGCACTTTTGCCGGGGGTCTTTTGGAAATCTCCTTTTACCTCCACGAGATAGTGGTAAGGACTGTGCACATTCTATTCTCCCCAAACACTACTTTGTGAATTTCATTGGGTATGTCATTGTTGTTGCCGTTGTATTTGAATGATCATTAACTATTTATCAAAACACACATCAAAGTTGACTAGATGTGAAACAACTTAATTTGCTCATAAGATTCCGCCCATATGGCAGTTGATTCATTTAATTTTGAGGCATGTTTTTGATAAATAGTTGGTGATAGTTTAAATTAAAAAACGCAAACACATGATAGTTCAGATAGAAAACTCACAAAAATGTGATGTTTCAGGAGTATTTTGGCCATTATCTCTTAACATTTAAAAAAACAATCAATTCATTTCTTTAGTTATCTTTATGGAGTGTCATTCATCATTTTTAAACAAAAGGAGAATCTACACCACATATCATCGAATATTAATCAAAGTATGTTATGATAAATAGTTAGTGATAATTCAGATAAAAACGTAAATACCTCATAATTCAAATTGAGAACTCACGAAAAACAATGTTTTAAATATGTATTTTTACTATTATCTCTTTATATTTCGGATCAATAATTTGATTAATTTGAATTTTTATTTGAGTAATAATGTGTATAAATAAATTTTGAAACCTCTACACGCATCTAGGTTCGTAACTTTTCGTAAATCTAGTCACGTTAGACTCAACTTTTGACATACGCATTAGAGTTATAATTAATATTTGCATTCGAATTTTTTAATTTTATCAAAAAATATGGTGATTGAAGATTATAATTAAAGGTTAGTAGATAGTTGTGTCAGAGAAAGAGCTAGAAGCCCGAGTGTTGATTTGACTGAACTAATCAACTTTTACTTAGATAAAGCATACATGTTAATATAATTCACTAATTATATATAATTATTAAATTTACTACTCCAATTATTAATGCTTAAATAAATCTTTTAAAATTATATTTAGAACTCATAAATTATTTTAATAAGTAAAAAAAGAGAGCATTTTATCTTCTTGCACATCATTCACATGGTGTTAACAAACTAACAAGTCAAGAAATGACTGCAATATTCTTTTAAATATATTTTCCTCATATTCTGTCAAATAAAGAGTTCCTAAGCAATGGAATGCGATATATTTTATATAATTTTCTGTAATGAACATAAGCTAAGGTATAAAAGAATATTCAATTTATGAAAAAAAGAACCAAGCGAATAAAAAAAAAAAGGGTAAAAAATGAAAGGGTTGAGTGGGGGTTGTTTAGTTGGTAGGATAAAAATAAAATATGAGATTGTTTTATTCTCTATAATTTGATTATAGCTATTAATTAATTTAAAATTATACTATGAAAACACTGGTATAAAATTATTACATATTTTGGACCTAATTCATTATTTAAAAGTGATTTATTTAATAAATACTTTTAAAATGAATCAATAATAAAGAAATGTGTATCTTTATTTGCTAAAAAAAGAACACTGTGTGTGTATGTATATATATGAACTAATTATCTCTATCGATTTATTTTAAAAGTATTTATTAAATAAGTCGTGTTTTTAATAATTTGTATTAATATGATGAAATAGGTCAAAATAATGAATTTTGAAGCTTTATTTATAGTAAATTTAATGATTGAAAGTTCTGTAATGTTAGTCATTCTAACTATTTTCGTTTTAAACGGATTGTTGTCACTTTTTTTCACATTTTGAATGAATTGTTTCTTTTATTTTTGTCTATTGTTAATAACCGAATAACCAAACCAAACCGAACCAAAACCGATAACAACCAAACCGATAAATATATACTATATTTGGTTTGGTTTGGTTTTGATAATTTTAAAACCAATTAAGTTGGTTTGGTTTTGGTTTTGACCAATAACTGATCCAAACCGACCCGTGAACAACCCTACTACCAACTAAACAACCCCCACTCAACCCTTTCATTTTTTACTTTTTTTTTTTTTTACTCGCTTGGTTCTTCTTTTCATAAATGGAATATTCTTTTATACCTTAGCTTATGTTCATTACAGAAAATTATATAAAATATATGGCATTCCATAGCTTAGGAACTCTTAATTTGACAGAATATGAGGAAAATATATTTAAAAGAATGCAATCATTTCTTGACTTGTTAGTTTGTTAACACCATATGAATGATGTGCAAGAAGATAAAATGCTCTCTTTTTTTACTTATTAAAATAATTTATGAGTTCTGAATTTTAAAATAATTATTTTAAGCATTAATAATTGGAGTAGTAAATTTAATATTTATATATATTTAGTGAATTATATTAACATATATGCTTTATTTGAATAAAAGTTAATTAGTTCAGTCAAATCTACACTCGGGTATCTAGCTCTTTCTCTGACACAACTATCTTCTAACCTTTAATTATAATCTTCAATCACCATATTTTTTGATAAAATTGAAAAATTCGAATGCAAATATTAATTATAACTCTAATGCATCTGTCGAAAGTTGAGTCTAACGTGACTAGATTTACAAAAAGTTGCGAACCTAGATGCATGTAGAGGTTTCAAAATTTATTTATACACATTATTACTCAAATAAAAATTCAAATTAATCAAATTATTGATCCGAAATATAAAGAGATAATAGTAAAAATACATATTTAAAACATTATTTGTCGTGAGTTCTCAATTTGAATTATGAGGTATTTACATTTTTATTTGAATTATCACTAACCATTTATCATAACATACTTTGACTAATATTTGATGATATGTGGTGTAGACTCTCTTTTTGTTTAAAAATGATGAATGACACTCCATAAAGATAATTAAAGAAATGAATTGATTTTTTTTTTAAAATGTTAAGAGATAATGGCCAAAACACTCCCGAAACAACACATTTTTGTGAGTTTTCTATCTGAACTATCATGTGCTTGCGTTTTTTAATTTAAACTATCACCAACTATTTATCAAAAACATGCCTCAAAATTAAATTAATCAACTGCCATATGGGCGGAATCTTATGAGCAAATTAAGTTGTTTCACATCTAGTCAACTTTGATGTTTGTTTTGATAAATAGTTAATGATCATTCAAATACAATGGCAACAACAACGACATACCCAATGAAATTCACAAAGTAGTGTTTGGGGAAGATAGAATGTGCACAGGCCTTACCACTATCTCGTGGAGGTAAAAGGCGATTTCCAAAAGACCCCCGGCAAAAGTGCATCAATCCCAAATAAAAGAGGAAAAAACAGTGGAGAAAGTGTAATGGTTAAAAAGAAAAGCAGTATAAAATCTACAAGCGAGAAACAATAACAACAACAAAATAAAACAAACAACATATGACAAGAACTATAAGAGCAAGGCTAGTCCTACACCAGGCACTAAACCTCGTAAGGCAAGATAACAATACTCTACCTGTAACGACTCGGAAAATGATAGAATGAACTTGAGTCTTGACGTTTGGGTTAGNGATGTTTGTTTTGATAAATAGTTAATGATCATTCAAATACAATGGCAACAACAACGACATACCCAATGAAATTCACAAAGTAGTGTTTGGGGAGGATAGAATGTGCACAGGCCTTACCACTATCTCGTGGAGGTAAAAGGCGATTTCCAAAAGACCCCCGGCAAAAGTGCATCAATCCCAAATAAAAGAGGAAAAAACAGTGGAGAAAGTGTAATGGTTAAAAAGAAAAGCAGTATAAAATCTACAAGCGAGAAACAATAACAACAACAAAATAAAACAAACAACATATGACAAGAACTATAAGAGCAAGGCTAGTCCTACACCAGGCACTAAACCTCGTAAGGCAAGATAACAATACTCTACCCTACTACCCTTCTATCCTAATACGCGACCTCTACTCCTTCCTATCGAAAGTCATATATAAAGTTTCACCATGTCCTGCCTAATCATCTCTCCCGAATAATTGTTTACCTACCCCTCTCCCTCGGTGTACCCCTACAATCAGCCTCTCCGCATTTCCTCACTAGGACGTTGATGCACCTCCTTAACACATGCGCCCACATGTCAAAATAAAGTACGTGTGGCCTTATATTTCTAATAGTAAAAGTAAATGAACAAAGAAAATTTAATCATTATAGAATTTTCAAAATAAAATAAAGATATTTTAATCATGTAGAATTTTCAAAAGAATTTTATGGACTTCTCGAAGTTGAAAATTATGTAAATTGGAAGTAAATGTTGTTATTTTTAATGTTGTTTTTTCATTTAAAATAAAGTAAAATATGAGTAAAACAAGAATTAAACCTAATAACCTCTTTCACTTTTCAAAACAAATTTGTAAATCTATAGTATTTGTAAAAAAAAAACAATAAAACATAAAAATACACAAGAAAGTAATATCATAATCATTTTTGAGGATGAGTATTTTGTCTTATGATCTATATCTCAAATTATGATTGAATAATTATATTCCTCTCTTCTTATATAACATTATAATTATTTATCGAGACAATTTCAGAGATCTTACTTTAGATTTCGCTCTATAATACTCAGCTCTAATATGGTTTACGATATTACGTCTACCTCCCTTATTTTGATAATCATTCTTTAAGTTATTTAAAATAAATATAAAGCAATTATGACCTAACAAATTTGCCTTTCTTTATATTAATTCCATCGTATTAATACAAATTATTAAAAACACGACTTATTTAATAAATACTTTAAAAATAAATCGATACAGATAATTAGTTCATATATATACATACACACATACAGTGTTCTTTTTTTAGCAAATAAAGATATACATTTCTTTATTATTGATTCATTTTAAAAGTATTTATTAAATAAATCACTTTTAAATAATGAATTAGGTCCACAATATGTAATAATTTTATCCCAATTTTTCATAGTATAATTTTCTCTAAAATAATTTTAAAATTAATTAATAGCAATAATCAAATAGGGAATAAAATAATCTCATATTTTATTTTTATCCTACAAACTAAACAACCCCCACTCAACCCTTTCATTTTTTACCTTTTTTTTTTTATTCGTTTGGTTCTTTTTTTCATAAATGGAATATTCTTTTATACCTTAGCTTATGTTCATATATTACAGAAAATTATATAAAATATATGGCATTCCAAAGCTTAGGAACTCTTTATTTGACAGAATATGAGGAAAATATATTTAAAAGATTATTGCAGTCATTTCTTGACTAGTTAGTTGTTAACACCATGTGAATGATGTGAAAGAAGATAAAATGCTCTCTTTTTTTACTTATTAAAATAATTTATGAGTTCTGAATTTTAAAATAATTATTTTAAGCATTAATAATTGGAGTAGTAAATTTAATATTTATATATAATTAGTGAATTCTATTAACATATATGCTTTATTGGAGTAAAAGTTAATTAGTTCAGTCAAATCTACACTCGGGCTTCGAGCTCTTTCTCTGACACAACTATCTACTAACCTTTAATTATAATCTTCAATCACCATATTTTTTGATAAAATTAAAAAATTTGAATGCAAATATTAATTATAACTCTAATGCGTATGTCGAAAGTTGAGTCTAACGTGACAAGATTTACAAAAAGTTACGAACCTAGATGCGTGTAGAGATTTCAAAATTTATTTATACACATTATTACTCAATAAAAACTCAAATTAATTAAATTATAGATCCGAAATATAAAGAGATAATAGTAAAAATACATATTTAAAACGTTATTTTTCGTGAGTTCTCAATTTGAATTTAAAGGTATTTATGTTTTTATCTGAATTATCACTAACTATTTATCACAACATACTTTGACTAATATTCGATGATATGTGGTGTAGACTCTCCTTTTGTTTAAAAATGATGAATGACACTCCATAAAGATAACTAAAGAAATGAATTGATTTTTTTTCAAAATGTTAAGAGATAATGGCCAAAACACTCCTGAAACATCACATTTTTGTGAGTTTTTTATCTGAACTATCATGTGCTTGCGTTTTTTAATTTAAACTATCACCAACTATTTATCAAAAACATGCCTCAAAATTAAATGAATCAACTACCATATGGGTGGAATCTTATGAGCAAATTAAGTTGTTTCACATCTAGTCAACTTTGATGTGTGTTTTGATAAATAGTTAATGATCATTCAAATACAACGGCAACAACAACGACATACCCAATGAAATTCACAAAGTAGTGTTTGGGGAGGATAGATTGTGCACAGGCATTACCACTATCTCGTGGAGGTAAAAGGCGATTTCCAAAAGACCCTCGACAAAAGGGCATCAATCCCAAATAAAAGAGGAAAAAACAGTGGAGAAAGTGTAATGGTTAAAAAGAAAAGCAATATAAAATCTACAAGCAAGAAACAATAACAACAACAAAATAAAACAAACAACATATGACAAGAACTATAAGAGCAAGACTAGTCCTACACCAGGCACTAAACCTCATAAGGCAAGATAACAATACTCTACCCTACTACCCTTCTATCCTAATACTCGACCTCTACTCCTTCCTATCGAAAGTCATATATAAAGTTTCACCATGTCCTGCCTAATCATCTCTCCCAAATAATTGTTTACCTACCTCTATCCCTCGATGTACCCCTACAATCAGCCTCTCCGCATTTTTTCACTGGGACGTTGATGCACCTCCTTAACACATGCGCCCACATGTCAAAATAAAGTACGTGTCGCCATATATTTCTAATAGTAAAAGTAAATGAACAAAGAAAATTTAATCATTACCGAATTTCAAAATAAAATAAAGATATTTTAATCATGTAGAATTTTCAAAAGAATTTTATGGACTTCTCGAAGTTGAAAATTATGTAAATTGGAAGAAAATGTTGTTATCTTTAATGTTGTTTTTTCATTTAAAATAAAGTAAAATACGAGTAATACAAGAATTAAACTTAATAACCTCTTTCACTTTTCAGAACAAATTTGTAATCTATAGTATTTGTAAAAAAAAAAAACACTAAAACATCAAAATACACAAGAAAGTAATATCCTAATCATTTTTGTGGATGAGTATTTTGTCTTATGGGCTATATCTCAAATCATGATTGAATAATTATATTCCTCTCTTCTTATATAACATTATAATTATTTATCGGGACAATTTCAGAAATCTTACTTTACGTTTCGCTCTATAATACTCAGCTCTCCTATGGTTTATGATATTACGTCTACCTCCCTTATTTTGATAATCATTCTTTAAATTATTTAAAATAAATATAAAGCAGTTATAACCTAACAAATTTGCCTTTCTTTATATTAATTTCATCGTATTAATACAAATTATTAAAAACACGACTTATTTAATAAATACCTTAAAAATAAATCGATACAGATAATTAGTTCATATATATACATACACACACAGTGTTCTTTTATTAGCAAATAAAGATACACATTTCTTTATTATTGATTCATTTTAAAAGTATTTATTAAATAAATCACTTTTAAATAATGAATTAGGTCCAAAATATGTAATAATTTTTTCCCGATGTTTTCATGTATAATTTTCTCTAAAATAATTTTAAAATTAATTAATAGCTATAATCAAATAGAGAATAAAATAGTCTCATATTTTATTTTTATCCTACCAACTAAACAACCCCCACTCAACCCTTTCATTTTTTACCTTTTTTTTTTTTTTTT
>NC_064283.1:65008164-65012880 GCF_019186545.1 Solanum stenotomum
CCCACATGTCAAAATAAAGTACGTGTTGCCATATATTTCTAATAGTAAAAGTAAATGAACAAAGAAAATTTAACCATTATAGAATTTTCAAAATAAAATAAAGATATTTTAATCCTGTAGAATTTTCAAAAGAATTTTATGGACTTCTCGAAGTTGAAAATTATGTAAATTGGAAGAAAATGTTGTTATTTTTAATGTTGTTTTTTCATTTAAAATAAAGTAAAATATGAGTAATACAAGAATTAAACTTAATAACCTCTTTCACTTTTCAAAACAAATTTGTATATCTATAGTATTTGTAAAAAAAAAAAACACTAAAACATCAAAATACACAAGAAAGTATTATCCTAATCATTTTTTAGGATGAGTATTTTCTCTTATGGGCTATATCTCAAATCATGATTGAATAATTATATTCCTCTCTTCTTATATAACATTATAATTATTTATCGGGACAATATCAAAGATCTTACTTTAGGTTTCGCTCTATAATACTCAGCTCTCATATGGTTTACCATATTACGTCTATCTCCCTTATTTTGATAATCATTCTTTAAATTATTTAAAATATAAAGCAATTATGACCTAACAGATTTGCCTTTCTTTATATTAAGAAAGAGAAAGTGATAATTTCAATCTTATAAAGAATTGTTATAGACACATTCATATACATACCAATAAGATTAATATTCTCACCTTGGGCAGTTTTTCTTTGATAAGTAAATTATAAATAAATTTTGATGAAAATACATATAAGATCTATAAAATTATTTATTAAAATAATATTATGTATGTATAATAATAAAATATATGTATATAATTGGTCGGTTTGGTTCGATGATTTCTTCGATTTTTTTCGAACAAAACCATAACCAACCCATATACTATCGGTTTTTAAAAATCTAAAACCAAACCACACCTAACCCAAATAAAAATCGGTTTATTTAATCGGTTTTGTTCAGTTTTTCGGTTTGGATCGGTTTTTATCCGAACCGTGAACACCCCTAGTTGGTAGGATAAAAATAAAATATGAGATTATTTTATGCTCTATTTGATTATAGCTATTAATTAATTTTAAAATTATTTTAGAGAAAATTATACTATGAAAACATCGGGATAAAATTATTACATATTTTGGACCTAGTTCATTATTTAAAAGTGATTTATTTATAAATACTTTTAAAATAAATCAATATTAAAGAAATGTGTATCTTTATTTGCTAAAAAAAGAACACTGTGTGTGAATGTATATATATGAACTAATTATCTGTACCGATTTATTTTTAAAGTATTTATTAAATTAGTCGTGTTTTTAATAATTTGTATTAATATGATGAAATTAATGTAAAGAAAGGCAAATCTGTTTGGTCATAATTGATTTATATTTATTTTAAATAATTTAAAGAATGATTATCAAAATAAGGGAGGTAGACGTAATATCGTAAACCATATGAGAGCTGAATATTATAGAGCGAAACATAAATTAAGATCTCTGAAATTGTCTCGATAAATAATTATAATGTTATATAAGAAGAGAGGAATATAATTATTCAATCATGATTTGAAATATAGCCCATAAGAAAAAATACTCATCCTCAAAAATGATTAGGATATTACTTTCTTGTGTATTTTGATGTTTTAGTGTTTTTTTTTTTTACAAATACTATAGATTTACAAATTTGTTTTGAAAAGTGTAAGAGGTTATTAAGTTTAATTCTTGTATTACTCATATTTTATTTTACTTTACTTTAAATGAAATAACAACATTAAAAATAACAACATTTTCTTCCAATTTACATAATTTTCAACTTCGAGAAGTCCATAAAATTCTTTTGAAAATTCTACATGATTAAAATATCTTTATTTTATTTTGAGAATTCTATAATGATTAAATTTTCTTTGTTCATTTACTTTTACTATTAGAAATATATGGCAACACGTACTTTATTTTGACATGTCGGCGCATGTGTTAAAGGAGGTGCATCAACGTCCTAGTGAGGAAATACGGAGAGGCTGATTGTAGGGGTACACCGAGGGATAGGGGTAGGCAAACAATTATTCGGTAGAGATGATTAGGCAGGACATGGTGCAACTTTATATATGACTTTCGATAGGAAGGAGTAGAGGTCGCGTATTAGGATATATAGAAGGGNAATTTGTATTAATATGATGGAATTAATATAAAGAAAGGCGAATCTGTTAGGTCATAATTGATTTATATTTATTTTAAATGATTTAAAGAATGATTATCAAAATAAGGGAGGTAGACGTAATATCGTAAACCATAGGAGAGCTGAGTATTATAGAGAGAAACCTAAATTAAGATCTCTGAAATTGTCCCGATAAATAATTATAATGTTATATAAGAAGAGAGGAATATAATTATTAAATCATGATTTGAGATATAGCCCATAAGACAAAATACACATCCTCAAAAATGATTAGGATATTAATTTCTTGTGTATTTTGATGTTTTAGTGTTTTTTTTTTACAAATACTATAGATTTACAAATTTGTTTTGAAAAGTGAAAGAGGTTATTAAGTTTAATTCTTGTATTACTCATATTTTACTTTATTTTAAATGAAAAAACAACATTAAAAATAACAACATTTTCTTCCAATCTACATAATTTTCAACTTCGAGAAGTCCATAAAATTCTTTTGAAAATTCTACAGGATTAAAATATCTTTATTTTATTTTGAAAAATTCTATAATGATTAAATTTTCTTTGTTCATTTACTTTTACTATTAGACATATATGGCAACACGTACTTTATTTTGACATGTCGGCGCATGTGTTAAAGGAGGTGCATCAACGTCCTAGTGAGGAAATGCGGAGAGGCTGATTGTAGGGGTACACCGAGGGATAGGGGTAGGTAAACAATTATTCGGTAGAGATGATTAGGCAGGACATGGTGCAACTTTGTATATGACTTTCGATAGGAAGGAGTAGAGGTCGCGTATTAGGATATATAGAAGGGTAGTGGGGTAGAATATTGTTATCTTGCCTTACGAGGTTTAGTGCCTGTTGTAGAACTAGCCTTGCTCTTATAGTTCTTGTCATATGTTGTTTGTTTTATTTTGTTGTTATTGTTTCTCGCTTGTAGATTTTATACTGCTTTTCTTTTTAACCATTACACTTTCTCTACTGTTTTTTCCTCTTATATTTAGGATTGATGCACTTTTGCCGGGGGTCTTTTGGAAATCTCCTTTTACCTCCACGAGATAGTGGTAAGGCCTGTCCACACTCTATCCTCCCCAACACTACTTTGTGAATTTCATTGGGTATGTCATTGTTGTTGCCATTGTATTTGAATGATCATTAACTATTTATCAAAACACACATCAAAGTTGACTAGATGTGAAACAACTTAATTTGCTTATAAGATTCCTCCCATATGGCAGTTGATTCATTTAATTTTGAGGCATGTTTTTGATAAATAGTTGATGATAGTTTAAATTAAAAAACGCAAGCACATGATAGTTCAGATAAACAACTCACAAAAATGTGATATTTCAGAAGTGTTTTGGCCATTATCTCTTAACATTTTAAAAAAAATCAATTCATTTCTTTAATTATCTTTATGGAGTGTCATTCATCAATTTTAAACAAAAGGAGAATCTACACCACATATCATTGAATATTAGTCAAAGTATATTATGATAAATGGTTAGTGATAATTCAAATAAAAACGTAAATACCTCATAATTCAAATTGAGAACTCACGAAAAATAATGTTTTAAATATGTATTTTTACTATTATCTCTTTATATTTTGGATCAATAATTTGATTAATTTGAATTTTTATTGAGTAATAATGTGTATAAATAAATTTTGAAACCTCTACACGCATCTAGGTTCGTAACTTTTCGTAAATCTAGTCACGTTAGACTCAACTTTTGACATACGCATTAGAGTTATAATTAATATTTGCATTCGAATTTTTTAATTTTATCAAAAAATATGGTGATTGAAGATTATAATTAAAGGTTAGTAGATAGTTGTGTCAGAGAAAGAGCTAGAAGCCCGAGTGTTGATTTGACTGAACTAATCAACTTTTACTTAGATAAAGCATATATGTTAATATAATTCACTAATTATATATAAATATTAAATTTACTACTCCAATTATTAATGCTTAAATAAATCTTTTAAAATTATATTTAGAACTCATAAATTATTTTAATAAGTAAAAAAAGAGAGCATTTTATCTTCTTGCACATCATTCACATGGTGTTAACAAACTAACAAGTCAAGAAATGACTGCAATATTCTTTTAAATATATTTTCCTCATATTCTGTCAAATAAAGAGTTCCTAAGCAATGGAATGCGATATATTTTATATAATTTTCTGTAATGAACATAAGCTAAGGTATAAAAGAATATTCAATTTATGAAAAAAAGAACCAAGCGAATAAAAAAAAAAAGGGTAAAAAATGAAAGGGTTGAGTGGGGGTTGTTTAGTTGGTAGGATAAAAATAAAATATGAGATTGTTTTATTCTCTATAATTTGATTATAGCTATTAATTAATTTAAAATTATACTATGAAAACACTGGTATAAAATTATTACATATTTTGGACCTAATTCATTATTTAAAAGTGATTTATTTAATAAATACTTTTAAAATGAATCAATAATAAAGAAATGTGTATCTTTATTTGCTAAAAAAAGAACACTGTGTGTGTATGTATATATATGAACTAATTATCT
>NC_064283.1:65013663-65194715 GCF_019186545.1 Solanum stenotomum
GGAGCAAATGACATAAATGGTCCCTAAACTATCCTAGTAGGTCTAAAATGGTCCTTTAACTATACAGTTGACGGATATGGTCCTTTAACTATTCACCCTTTTGTCAAGTTTGGTTTCCATCCACTTTTTAAAAAAACTGTTAGTTAACACCGTTAATCTGTTAAGTCAATCTGTATTGACTTTCTTTTTCGTCATTTCTTTTGTCCATTATCTCACTATTTCCTCACTTTTTTTCTCAATTCTTTTCTTTATTGTCTTATTGCAATTAAGTCGTTGGTCGTTATTTCATGCGAGTTAAAGCAAAATGCAAAGTAGCGAACACAATTGAGAAAATATTGTGAGCAAAAATACGATTCTATTTTCATGTTAATAATCGGTCATTACATCAATGAAATTGCATAAAATTGCAGAAAAATTCAAAAATCAGCAACTAAATTGAACTATAGTGCTCTGTTTTCAACAATTGTTGTGCAGAAAATAACTTAAACTACAACAAAAAATAGCAGCTATCAAACTTTGATCGAATTGCAGCATCAGAACACCCAAAAAAAAAAAAACAGCTCCCAAAACGTCACCAAACTGCTGCACATACAGCTCCAAAAACGTCACCAAACTGCTGCACAAACAGCAGCACGAACCACCAAAAATCAGCACCAAACTGCACAAAACACAGCTCCAAAAACGTCACCAAACTGCACAAAAACAGCTCCAAATTGAGAGAGAGTGTGTACTGAACGATGTTTGTTGACGGTATTCATAAAAAGTGGATGGAAACCAAATTTGACAAAAAGGTGAATAGTTAAAGGACCATATCCGTCAACTGTATAGTTAAGGGACCATTTTAGACCTACTAGGATAGTTTAGGGACCATTTATGTCATTTGCTCTTCTCTAACACAACTATCTACTAACCTTTAATTATAATCTTCAATCACCATATTTTTTGATAAAATTGAAAAGTTCGAATGCAAATATTAATTATAATTCTAATGCGTATGTCGAAAGTTGAGTCTAACGTGACTAGATTTACAAAAAGTTGCGAACCTAGATGCATGTAGAGGTTTCAAAATTTATTTATACACATTATTACTAGGGGTGCGTATCGGTCGGTTCGGTTCGGTTTTAGGTGTTATTGGTTCGGTTTATCGGTTTTCGGTTTGTAAATACTTCAAACCGATAACCAAATCAATAACATATTTCTTATCGGTTTTTGGTTAATCGGTTTATGGTACTTGACGGTTCGGTTTTCGGTTTAACCAATAAGAAAATACTCATATATATTATATACACGGTAAGAAAATTTTCAAATAAACCATATGATTTTTCCAGCATTTGGCATGAAAGTAATAATCATAAAAGTAACAATCATTTTTCTTGCAAGTTTAGACACTAGACACATTCAAAGGAAAAAGTGTGAAAGTAACAATAGTTTAACCATTAACAAAAAGTGTGAAAGTAACAATCGTTTAACCATTAACAAAAATTATAAAACCGGAAACCTAACCAATAACCCAATAAAATTTTTTGCAAAACCGTTTAAAAACCGTTAGCCCAATAGCCCAATATCAATAAACCAATAGTGTTTTTTTCGGTTCGATTTATTGGTTAAATCGATTTTTGCACACCCCTAATTATTACTCAAAAAAAATTCAAATTAATCAAATTATTGATCCGAAATATAGAGAGATAATAGTAAAAATACATATTTAAAACATTATTTTTCGTGAGTTCTCAATTTAAATTATGAGGTATTTATATTTTTATCTGAATTATCACTAACCATTTATCATAACATACTTTGACTAATATTTAATGATATGTGGTGTAGACTCTCTTTTTGTTTAAAAATGATGAATGACACTCCATAAAGATAATTAAAGAAATGAATTGATTTTTTTTAAAATGTTAAGAGATAATGGCCAAAACACTCCTGAAACATCACATTTTTGTGAGTTTTCTATCTGAACTATCATGTGCTTGCATTTTTTAATTTAAACTATCACCAGCTATTTATCAAAAACATGCCTCAAAATTAAAAGAATTAACTGCCATATGGGCGGAATCTTATGAGCAAATTAAGTTGTTTCACATCTAGTCAACTTTGATGTGTGTTTTGATAAATAGTTAATGATCATTCAAATACAACGGCAACAACAACGACATACCCAATGAAATTCACAAAGTAGTGTTTGGGGAGAATAGAATGTGCACAGTCCTTACCACTATCTCGTGGAGGTAAAAGGAGATTTCCAAAAGACCCCCGGCAAAAGTGCATCAATCCCAAATAAAAGAGAAAAAAACAATGTAGAAAGTGTAATGGTTAAAAAGAAAAGCAGTATAAAATCTACAAGCGAGAAACAANGCAATGAATGACTATGTGGCTTGTATAAGACCCCTTCGGGGTCGAGTACGCCTTGTTACGACTTGGGGGTGCTCCCGGGTCGTGACACTACCCTACTACCCTTCTATCCTACTACGCGACCTCTACTCCTTCCTATCGAAAGTCATATATAAAGTTGCACCATATCCTGCCTAATCATCTCTCCCGAATAATTGTTTATCTACCCTTATCCCTCGATATACCCCTACAATCAGCCTCTCCTCATTTTCTCACTGGGAAGTTGATGCACCTCCTTAAAACATGCACCCACATGTCAAAATAAAGTACGTGTTGCCATATAATTCTAATAGTAAAAGTAAATGAACAAAGAAAATTTAATCATTATAGAATTTTCAAAATAAAATAAAGATATTTTAATCCTGTAGAATTTTCAAAAGAATTTTATGGACTTCTCGAAGTTGAAAATTATGTAAATTGGAAGAAAATGTTGTTATTTTTAATGTTGTTTTTTCATTTAAAATAAAGTAAAATATGAGTAATACAAGAATTAAACTTAATAACCTCTTTCACTTTTCAAAACAAATTTGTAAATCTATAGTATTTGTAAAAAAAAACACTAAAACATCAAAATACACAAGAAATTAATATCCTAATCATTTTTGAGGATGTGTATTTTGTCTTATGGGCTATATCTCAAATCATGATTTAATAATTATATTCCTCTCTTCTTATATAACATTATAATTATTTAACGGGACAATTTCAGATATCTTAATTTAGGTTTCTCTCTATAATACTCAGCTCTCCTATGGTTTACGATATTACGTCTACCTCCCTTATTTTGATAATCATTCTTTAAATCATTTAAAATAAATATAAATCAATTATGACCTAACAGATTCGCCTTTCTTTATATTAATTCCATCATATTAATACAAATTATTAAAAACACGACTTATTTAATAAATACTTTAAAAATAAATCGATACAGATAATTAGTTCATATACATACATACACACGCAGTGTTCCTTTTTTAGCAAATAAAGATACACATTTCTTTATTATTGATTCATTTTAAAAGTATTTATTAAATAAATCATTTTTAAATAATGAATTAGGTCCAAAATATGTAATAATTTTATCCCAATGTTTGCATAGTATAATTTTCTCTAAAATAATTTTAAAATTAATTAATAGCTATAATCAAATAGAGAATAAAATAATCTCATATTTTATTTTTATCCTACCAGCTAAACAACACCCCACTCAACCCTTTCATTTTTTACCTTTTTTTTTTTTTAATTTTATTCGTTTGGTTCTTTTATTCATAAATGGAATATTCTTTTATACCTTAGCTTATGTTCATTACAGAAAATTATATAAAATATATGACATTCCATGGCTTAGGAACTCTTTATTTGACAGTATATGAGGAAAATATATTTAAAAGAATGCAGTCATTTCTTGACTTGTTAGTTTGTTAACACCATGTGAATGATGTGCAAGAAGATAAAATGCTCTCTTTTTTTACTTATTAAAATAATTTATGAGTTCTGAATTTTAAAATAATTATTTTAAGCATTAATAATTGGAATAGTAAATTTAATATTTATATATATTTAGTGAATTATATTAACATATATGCTTTATTTCAGTAAAAGTTAATTAGTTCAGTCAAATTTACACTCGAGCTTCTAACTTTTTCTCTGACACAACTATCTACTAACCTTTAATTATAATCTTCAATCAATATATTTTTTGATAAAATTGAAAAGTTCGAATGCAAATATTAATTATAACTCTAACGCGTATGTCGAAAGTTGAGTCTAACGTGACTAGATTTACAAAAAGTTACGAACCTAGATGCGTGTAGAGGTTTCAAAATTTATTTATACACATTATTACTCAATAAAAATTCAAACTAATCAAATTATTGATCCGAAATATAAAGAGATAATAGTAAAAATACAATTTAAAAAATTATTTTTCGTGAGTTCTCAATTTGAATTATGAGGTATTTACTTTTGTTACTCTCCAAACCTACACCCTGGACATGGCCGGCACTCAGAGACCATCACTTACCCCTAGCGGACCTTGGTCTGGCTTGCTTAACTCAGCGGAAGACTTAATTCAACAGAATAAACTCAATACAATAGTTTAAATGATTACATCATAACCAAAATGGCAACTTGTGTCTGAAAACAAAGTATCTGCAAATACATAGATGAGAGACTCATTACTAACTGTCTGACTGTCTATGAAGCCTCTATAATACTGAGATAGATGTTGGGACAGACCCCACAACATCCTAATAAAGAAAAACTAGGAAAGCGAAATAAAAGAGTCCTCCGGAATGCAAGGAGGCTCACCACTGACTTTGGAGTGCTCAAATGGATCAACGACGCGCTGGATGCTGATCCTAGTTACCTTCATCTGCATCATAATAAGATGCAGGCCAACTATAATTAGTACATTGAATGTACGAATATGCGAGTTGGAATGTTAAACCACAACTTAAGCTTGAAAAGAGTAAGAAGGAACACTTACCTTGGCTCTATACAACTCATGAATAACTGAACTCAATATGAAGCAATAAGACATATGCAATATATATATATATATATATAACAATGTAACTTAGTTCGTTAAATATAAAGCAATAACAAACTCAACTTTACTTGTATATAAAAGTAATATAACTTTTGTGGGAGATTCTCTAACCGACAACCACCACTATGAGCCTAAGTGGTGATACAGCGTCTTGCCCACGCTGTCAGAACTGTCTTGTACTTTGCCGTCATATAGAATGCTTAACTTAGTGGATCCACTAGTCTATGCTAAAAGCATATTAAGGAGTCATCTAAAAAGTATGATCCTGTACTACCCATGATGGCAACATGGTTTATGGAGACTTGAGTTAATATGAACTCGCATACCCATATCGATGCTCAATACTACACCCAAAATATACTTAGCTCATATGTTTGTAAAAACAAAACTCTTTTTTTGAATTGAGANACTCGCATCCCCATATCGGTGCTCAATACTACACCAAAATATACTTAGCTCATATGTTTGTAAAAACAAAACTCTTTCTTTGAATTGAGATAATTACTCAAAACTTAGCTTAAAAGCTCTCTTGGAATCGATGTTCCCTTTCTTGCTCAAATGTGAAAACATTTATAAACTCTTTGGGAATACTTAGTTCCCTTATAGCTTTTTGAGAAATGAACTCATCTCTTTACTCTTTGCTTAACTTGAAACTTGAGCCTAAAAACGAAGTTAAAACGTTTGTTAAAGACTCTTGAAAACTTTAAGAAACTTTGTTTTGACTTGCTTTTTAACTTCTAGACTTGACTCTTAACTTCTTTGACTTTGATCTTAACTTTCCTTGAATTGAATTATGGATTCAAGGTTCATGATCTCATGTTTATGGATAATTTCATGATGTTTAGATGCACCTTAGAGTGTTGGAATCAACTAGAAAACATAGGTACAACGCTTAGGAACAAGTATGAAAAGGTGGGGAACGAATGGGGAGAACTGGCGTCCCTAGCGCTCTGAGAGGCGCGGGGCGCCAGCCCTCAAACTTCAGAGAAGTCTGACTGGCGCTCTGGCTGGTGCGACACGCCAGAGGCCAAACTTCAGAGAAGTTTTTGTGGCGCTCTGGCAGGCACGACGCCCAGCCCTTTTTGCCGAGCGACTTTCGACTTTTCTCTTCCATTTTTCATCTCTAAACTCCCCTAACTTCAATAATTCTTTCCCCAAACACTTAGGATCAATCGTACCCTCAATATACAACCAATCTAACTCGAAAAACAACCCGAAAACATGAATCAATTCGCCCCCAAGCATCAACAACTCAACCAACAAGAATTCTACAATTTGTTTTTCAAGAATCTCACTTATTCAACATGTACACAACTCAAAACCAATGGATTGAAACAAGTTGGTGTGTGGGTGAACTAACCCAACGCGAAAAGATCTCACATACCTTAATAGGGATCACCCCCGACGAATTCCACTCGCAAGCTTGGATGATCTTGACGAATTCTTGCCTTTTTCTCCCGTTCTTTCTTCCTTTCTCTCTTCTCCAAGCCCTAAGCGTTCATTAATTTTCAAAAACTGATTTAGGTTCTATTTTTACCCTAATAAACCCCTAAAATCAAATTAGGAAATTAATTAAAGAAAAGACTACTTTGCCCTTCCCTAAATCCGGATTGGGAGTTTCCTCAATCCAACAACCCAACTTCCGAAAGGCATATCTCACTCATACGATGTCAAAATCGTGTAATCTCGGCGGCGTTGAAAATATCTCTCCAAGGGCTTTCCAATCATCACAAGAGATGCTCCTAAATCCTCCTGAGCTAGGAGTTATGGCCGTTTGAAAATGGCCAAAACTCACTTTCTTATCTTAGACAAAATTTCCAGATTTCCTTATTCTTTCCAAAAATCAATATTTTCATATTTTAAACTCTTTATAGTCGTTTCTAGGTGCGAGATGTTACAACGTTTTTATCTGAATTATCACTAACAATTTATAATAACATACTTTGACTAATATTTGATGATATGTGGTGTAGACTCTCTTTTTGTTTAAAAATGATGAATGACACTCCATAAAGATAATTAAAGAAATTAATTGATTATTTTTTTTAAATGTTTAGAGATAATGGCCAAAACACTCCCGAAACAACATATTTTTGTGAGTTTTCTATCTAAACTATCATGTGCTTGCGTTTTTTAATTTAAACTATCACCAACTATTTATCAAAAACATGCCTCAAAATTAAATGAATCAACTGCCATATGGGCGGAATCTTATGAGCAAATTAAGTTGTTTCACATCTAGTCAACTTTGATGTTTGTTTTGATAAATAGTTAATGATCATTCAAATACAACGGCAACAACAACGACATACCCAATGAAATTCACATAGTAGTGTTTGGGGAAGATAGAGTGTGCACAGTCCTTACCACTATCTCGTGGAGGTAAAAGGCGATTTCCAAAAGACCCCGGCAAAAGTGCATCAATCCCAAATAAAAGAGGAAAAAACAGTGGAGAAAGTGTAATGGTTAAAAAGAAAAGCAGTATAAAATCTACAAGCGAGAAACAATAACAACAACAAAATAAAACAAACAACATATGACAAGAACTATAAGAGCAAGGCTAGTCCTACACCAGGCACTAAACCTCATAAGGCAAGATAACAATACTCTACCCTACTACCCTTCTATCCTAATACTCGACCTCTACTCCTTCCTATCGAAAGTCATATATAAAGTTTCATCATGTCCTGCCTAATCATCTCTCCCGAATAATTGTTTACCTACCTCTATCCCTTGGTGTACCCCTACAATCAGCCTCTCCGCATTTTTTCACTGGGACGTTGATGCACCTCCTTAACACATGCGCGCCCACATGTCAAAATAAAGTACGTGTCGCCATATATTTCTAATAGTAAAAGAAAATGAACAAAGAAAATTTAATCATTACCGAATTTTCAAAATAAAATAAAGATATTTTAATCATGTAGAATTTTCAAAAGAATTTTATGGACTTCTCGAAGTTGAAAATTATGTAAATTGGAAGAAAATGTTGTTATCTTTAATGTTGTTTTTTCATTTAAAATAAAGTAAAATGTAATACAAGAATTAAACTTAATAACCTCTTTCACTTTTCAAAACAAATTTGTAATCTATAGTATTTGTAAAAAAAAAAAAAAACACTAAAACATCAAAATACACAAGAAAGTAATATCCTAATCATTTTTGTGGATGAGTATTTTGTCTTATGGGCTATATCTCAAATCATGATTGAATAATTATATTCCTCTCTTCTTATATAACATTATAATTATTTATCGGGACAATTTCAGAAATCTTACTTTACGTTTCGCTCTATAATACTCAGCTCTCCTATGGTTTATGATATTACGTCTACCTCCCTTATTTTGATAATCATTCTTTAAATTATTTAAAATAAATATAAAGCAGTTATAACCTAACAAATTTGCCTTTCTTTATATTAATTTCATCGTATTAATACAAATTATTAAAAACACGACTTATTTAATAAATACCTTAAAAATAAATCGATACAGATAATTAGTTCATATATATACATACACACACAGTGTTCTTTTATTAGCAAATAAAGATACACATTTCTTTATTATTGATTCATTTTAAAAGTATTTATTAAATAAATCACTTTTAAATAATGAATTAGGTCCAAAATATGTAATAATTTTTTCCCGATGTTTTCATGTATAATTTTCTCTAAAATAATTTTAAAATTAATTAATAGCTATAATCAAATAGAGAATAAAATAGTCTCATATTTTATTTTTATCCTACCAACTAAACAACCCCCACTCAACCCTTTCATTTTTTACCTTTTTTTTTTTTTTTTTATTCGTCTGGTTCTTTTTTTCATAAATGAAATATTCTTTTATACCTTAGCTTATGTTCATTACAGAAAATTATATAAAATATATGGCATTCCATAGCTTAGGAACTCTTTATTTGACAGAATATGAGGAAAATATATTTAAAAGAATGCAGTCATTTCTTGACTTGTTAGTTTGTTAACACCATGTGAATGATATGCTAGAAGATAAAATGCTCTCTTTTTTTACTTATTAAAATAATTTATGAGTTCTGAATTTTAAAATAATTATTTTAAGCATTAATAATTGGTGTAGTGAATTTAATATTTATATATATTTAGTGAATTATATTAACATATATGCTTTATTTGGGGGAAAGGTAGAAGTACCCCCTAGACTATGACCAAAATCACAGAGATACACCTTAACTAAACTAAGATCCTATTACCCCCTGAACCCATTTTTTTGTAATTTTGTGCACCTTTTTGGCTTACGTGGCATTCAAATATCTCCCACACACCTCAATTGCGTGGAGTCGTGGAGTGTGCCACGTAAGACAAAAGGTGTATCAAATTACAAAAAAAATAAGTTCAGGGTGGTAATAGGACCTTAGTTTAGTGAAGGTGTGTCTCTGAGATATCGGTCATAGTCTAGGGGGGTACTTGTGTCTTATCCCCTTTATTTGAGTAAAAGTTAATTAGTTCAGTCAAATCTACACTCGGGCTTTTAGCTCTCTCTGACACAACTATCTACTAACCTTTAATTATAATCTTCAATCACCATATTTTTTGATAAAATTGAAAAAATCGAATGCAAATATTAATTATAACTCTAATGCGTATGTCGAAAGCTGAGTCTAACGTGACTAGATTTACAAATGTTACAAATCTAGATGCGTGTTTCCAAAATTTATTTATGCACATTATCACTCAATAGAAATTTAGATTAATCAAATTATTGATCTGAAATATAAAGAGATAATAGTAAAAAAACACATTTAAAATATTATTTTTTGTGAGTTCTCAATCTGAATTATTAGGTATTAACGTTTTTATCTGAACTATTGCTAACTATTTATCATGACATACTTCGACTTATATTCGATGATATGTGGTGTAGATCGTAGACTCTCTCTTTTTGTTTAAATATGATGAATGACACTCCATAAAGATAATTAAATAAATTAATTGAATTTTTTATAAAATGTTAAGAGATAATGGCCAAAACACCCCTGAAATATCACCTTTTTGCGAGTTTTCTATCTGAACTATTATGCGTTTGTGTTTTTTTTATTGAGAAAATAGACAAATGCCTCCCTAACCTATTATTGAATTCTCAACTACACACTTATACTTTGTACGTGTCCTATTACCCTCCTGAATTTTTCAAAAATAAAATATATACCACCCTAAAACTAGACAACCACATTCTCAACATGTAGTGATGCCCACTTGCTGCTAGCTGTTATTTTTTATTATTTATATTTATTTTTTCCTTTGTATCTCCTTTATCATTAATTACAAAAAGATCTTTACTCTTTTTATTCCTCCTCCTTCTTTTCTCTTTTGGTTTTCATTCACTTCTTCCAAATTAGTCATTCATGAAAAAAATCGAAGCTATTTTTATTATCATTTTTTCATCACTTTATATCATCCTTCAGGCACCTTGACGAGCTTGATTACTCATCTCTTTTTTTTAAATTTTTTTATTATGTTATTTCTTTGTCTCCAGGACACCAAATTTGTAATAGTTATTTACGGGTTATTGATGGTTAAATTCTTGGGTCTTCACCAAACAACAATAGAGATTGAAGATAAAATCTGATGGTTGATGTATGTTACTGACCTAAAATCGATGAAAAGGAAGATTAACGGTGTTGATATTTTGAACTAATTTGAGATTCATAAAAATAAAAAAAGATGGATAACCCAGATCAATATCCAAAACTCATGTTTAGTTTGCTTTATGAAATTCATGATCGAAAAAAATTATTTTATAGTCATAATTGTTTTAATTCACTAGATTTCTCCAATAATTAAAAAAAAAATCAATAATAGAAAGAATTTTTATGATGGAAGATGTTTAATAATTCTATTCTTTTTTAAGTTTTGTTTCTCCTATCTTTCTTCTTCTATTTTTATTTTTTTTTGGTCTTTACTTTGTGAATTTTTTTTTGGAATAGTGAGATTAAGGACAATTTGATTTTTCCGGTAATATGAGTAACAATTTTAATAATTATTTGAAGATTTGCAGTGTTAGTTGTAGTAAATAGTGAAACAAATTGTAAGAAAAAAATAATTAGAAGATGGATAAAAAGATGTGGTTAATGTAGTGATGGTGGTTCAAGGTGGAGGAAATGGTGATGCGGTGCATGTTGAGTAATAAGAAAGAGAGGGGAAAAAAGAAAAAGAAACAAAAAAGTTGACGAGAAGACTACAAAATATATATTTAACGAAAAGTCAAATTAAAAATATTATAAAAATATTATTTATCAATTATTCTTACTTCCACATGCCTCCAAGAGAGTGAGGACACTCTTTATGCCATGTCAGCATCTAAGGGTGGAATTATTTTGTTTTAAAATAGTCTAGGGGGTGATAGGACTCTCGTGAAACATAAGTGTGTAGTTGAAAATTCGATAATAGATTGAGGGGGTATTTGACTATTTTCTCTTTATTATTTAAACTATTACCAACTATTTATCAAAAACATGCCTCAAAATTAAATGAATCAACTGCCATATGGACGGAATCTTATGAGCAAATTAAGTTGTTCCACATCTAGTCAACTTTGATGTGTGTTTTGATAAATAGTTAATGATTATCCAAATACAAAAACAACAACAACAACGACATACCCAGTGAAATTCACAAAGTAGTGTCTGGGAGGGTAGAGTGTGCGCATGCCTTACCACTACCTCGTGGAGGTAAAAAGACAATTTTCAAAAGACCTCCGATAAAAGTGCATCAATACCAAATAAAAGAAGAAAAAACAATGGAAAAAGTGTAATGATTAATAAGAAAAGCAATATAAAATCTACATGAGAGAAACAACAACAACAACAAAATAAAACAGACAACATATGACAAGAACTATAAGAGCGAGGCTAGTTCTACACCAAGCACTAAACCTCGCAAGGCAAGACAACAATACTCTACCTACTACCCTTCAATCCTAATACGCGATCTCTACTCCTTCCAATCGAAAATCATATCTTCAGTAATATAAAGTTGCACCATGTCCTGCCTAATCACCTCTCCCGAATAATTTTTTGACCTACCCCTATCCCTCGGTGTACCCCTACAACCAGCCTCTCCGCATTTCCTCACCGGGACATTGATGCACCTCCTTTACACATGTGCCACATGCACAAAACATCTCAATCTCACTTTCCTCATATTCTTGTTCGCCAAAGCGACTACTCCCACCTTCTCCCGAATAATTAATAATTATTCAAATAAAATACAAAATACTTAATAATTAAGATATAAGAATTGAAAACAAAAATAGTTCACGGGTATTTTTTACCACGATCTTAAATATACAAAATAAATAGCCTATTCAAAAGTATGGACCCCAAACACACTAATGTGCCGCCTAGAAATAAAAATAAAAAAAACATTTTCATTCAATAAAGGAGGTTATATTTTTAGCCTATTTTTATTCTATATTATAAGCAATCATACATATGAATATCATGTAAAATGTATAAATATGTAACAAAAATATCAAATAAATTTCACAAATTTTGATCCAAATCCCAGAAATTTCTTTTTTTTTTCTTCAATTAGTTGGCCATGGCGGATGAATCTCAAAAATGGGTTTTGATGGTAACAGCACAAACACCCACTAACATTGCTGTGATTAAATATTGGGGAAAAAGAGATGAAAACCTAATTCTTGCAATTAATGATAGTATTAGTGTAACTCTTGATCCTGCACATCTTTGTACTACTACTACTGTTGCTGTTAGTCCTGCTTTTAATCAAGATCGAATGTGGCTTAATGGCAAGGTAAACAAAAAAAAAAATTTAAGTGTGATTTTATGATTTTGATTACTATTTGTTAATGGGGTTTGATTAATTTTTGTGATATTGGAAAAAAGATTAGTTTTTTATGAGTTTAAATGTTTTAGCTGCTACATGCAAGATTATAAGCTGATATGGTTAATAGTGCAACATTCTAAGCTGGCGGAGCTAGGATTTTCATTAAGGGTGAAAAAAATATGAAGACGATGAAGTCGAAGAGGTTCAACATATACTATGTATGCAGAAAAAATCATTTTAATCATATATAAACAATATAATTTTCCTCCGAAAGTCCCCCAAGGCTTAGCTCGAGTGGCAAAAGGTGAAGGATTTGTGGCTTAGGTCGCAGGTTCAAGTCCCGCACCACGCAAAGTGAAGCCCGGTATTTAAGTGGAGAATGGTAGAGAGGCGGGCTCATTATCTACCGAGTTTAAAAGGCTGTGATTGGTCCAAATAGCAGGTCACAGATGAATTTCTTGGTTATCAAAAATAAAAAATAAAAAAATTCCTCCGAAGGAGGATCCGATGAACCCCAAGGACCTTACTAGCTCTGCCCATGATTTTAAGTGTCTTTTAGCTGTATGTGACTACATATAGTAGAATGAAGGAGGTTTAAGTAAGGAATAGGGAATTGGGTTCTCCATTTCATACGATAGAAGTCCTCATTTTTGTTGGAATTTGTTAATCCTTTTGTGCCAATTTATGGGAAGGTGTTTTGATGGTGACATGGTGTTTAAGAGTAAAAAGAGATACATTTGAAACTTGTGGTTTAAAATAAATTGGAATTTTTTGTGGATACAAAGCATTATTTAAAGGGTAAAAATAAGCTTAAAGATAAATTCTTACTCTCTCTGTTTCAATTTGTTTGTCTAGTTTTGACTTGACACGGGGTTTAAGAAAGTAAAAGCAGATTTTTTAATCTTTTGATTTTAAACTAAAGATATGTAAAATTATTAAAATACTCTATAATCTAGTGGTCTTAAACATGTAAGGTGGAAAGTTAGAATTAAAGAGCTGCCAAAAAGGAAAGAGACATTCTTTTTTAAACAAACTAAAAAAGATAGTAGGATAAATAAATTGAAATAGATGGAGTACTAAATATAGAAAGACGAGCTAACAAGGGTTATAGTGGAATGGATAGTCCTTCCATGCTTAACCAGAGATCTCGGGGTCAAACCCCTGGATATGGAAATATTTTGGTTAGGGAGCGCTTCCTCCTTCAATGACCTTACACGACACAAATCCGGATCAATCGGGCCCCAATGCAAGTACTGTATTAAAAACCAAAAAAATAAGAAATCTATATTTCTTTTTAGATTGACTAAGGAAATTGTGTCACCTAAATTGAGACAGAGGAAGCAGCTAAATTACCTTTTTTCCATTTTGGGGTTGAGAGAGAGTGCATGATTGTTCTTTTACTATGTGCTGCTTTAGTAAGATACGCCTTTTAGTGCAGATTTATTAATTTTTGTGATTTTGGAAATAGTGTAAATATTTCTCTAATTTTGTTTGGAGGTATTCTTTGATCCTTTCTAATTTTACTTTTGCTGGTTCTTCTAGGAAATATCCCTCTCTGGAGGCAGATACCAGAACTGTCTTAGGGAAATTCGAGCTCGTGCTAATGATGTTGAGGATGAGAAGAAGGGTATCAAAATCACAAAAAAGGATTGGGAGAATCTTCACGTGCATGTTGCCTCTTATAATAATTTTCCTACTGCTGCAGGATTGGCTTCCTCAGCTGCTGGTTTTGCCTGCCTAGGTACTACTAACTATTTCTTTGTTACTTGAATTCTGTATTTGTTTGTCACTTCACTATTTCGTTTGTTTGATCTTCAGTGGCTGTTAAATTGAGTCCTCCTAATGGCTGCAGGAGATGAAAATATTGTCCTTCTCTGACGAGCATTTGTATAAATGCTTATATGCTGCACAACTTGTGCTTGCAAAGCTTTTTGAATTTTCTTATTTTACCTTATTTGTTGTAATAATATGGGATGTTATTGGAGTCCACAACATATGAAATGGATCTTTTAGGGCTTGCCTGTATCTTAATCTGTGATTTGACTTCAAAGCAAACAGAAAGTGATTCATTGTATCTTTATAGAGGGGATAACGCACAAGTACCCCTACACTATGACCGAAATCCCATTGACACACCTTAACTAAAATAAGGTTCTATTACCCCCTAAACTTATTTTTTTTGTAATTTTGTACACCTTTTGTCTTACATGGCACACTCCGTGACTCCACGCAATTGAGGCGCGTGGGAGATATTTGGAAGCCACGTAAGCCAAAACGGTTCACAAAATTACAAAAAAAATGGGTTCAGGGGGGTAATAGGACCTTAGTTTAGTTAAGGTGTATCTCTGGGATTTCGGTCTTAGTCTAGGGGGGTACTTGTGCATTTTCCCCTTTCTAGAGTGTTCCAGAAAGTTTTAAGTACCTTCTCTAGCTTGTAACAATGCATATAGGATAACATTCTCTATCCATAAACTATTATTCTGCTTGAGGATCAAAATAATTTTAAGAGACAGAATAGTTTAGCTAATGGGATATTGCAAGCTTTTATTTGTTCACATGCTGTCCATTATGTTTTTCTAAGTTTCTCAGCCATATATAGTTCAATTTAATCAAGTACTGTAACTATGAGCTTCCCCAATGCAAATTCAAATCGATCAGAGCTTCCTTTTACTATTTCCTTTCTCCTGCAACTTATTTTTCTGTAAACATATTATTTGAACTGTCATATCTTGTAAGTAGTCAGTAAAGAATGGACTGGTTAGCGAAACTATAGAGCTTATTTTTAATAGAATACTTTTTGCTTAGTAATACATTCTTTAGCTATGTGATAAAGTACTGCATTATATCTGTGCATTTGAGCTGCTTTGGGTTACAACCTCCTTTCTAATTCATGTATTGGATTAGTTATTATTGGTAATAGATTTCCTCGGTTCACCTATGATACATATTTGTGTCCACAAGTAGGTAAATATTCATCAATATTGTATTTGATCTTTTGTTAGCATATTCTCATTATAAATCCTTGTTTAAATATATAATGAAATTTCGATGACAATGAGTAAGCAATGTATCTAAGTGAAACCCATCTTATGATTTTTGTGTTGATAAGTGTATAACATACTACACATAAACAGTTACGCCTCAACCTCAAACAAGTTGGGGTCCGCTATATGAATCTTCACCAACATGACTCCATTTTAACACATCTCACACATCAATACCCTTTTCATTGAATTAGTTTTTTTCCTCTAGCTTTTTTTCGGTTGCTCTTTTTGGACCTAGTTCTCTCCTCTTCATGCATCTATGCTTTCTCTAAAAAAAATTATCCGATACTTCAAAAAGGAGTACAACTAATTTCTGTTTCATCTATGTAGTTTATTCTCTTGCGAAGTTAATGAATGTGCAAGAGGACAACGGGAGGCTTTCTGCAATAGCAAGGTAAATTATCAGTCGTAAGTAATTCCTTTAGCTTGTTGGTATGTATTTCATTGGTCCTATGAATTCTATTGATAATTTTTTTTTTCTCTGTTCCAATGGTCTTGTTATTAGGTTACCCTATGATAACTGAGGTTCAATAGGTCAGATAAATAGTCAAAATGACTACTTTGGTTATTCACTTCAGGCAAGGTTCAGGAAGTGCATGTCGAAGCTTATATGGAGGATTTGTCAAGTGGGTAATGGGAAAAGTACGTCCGCTTCATGAGTTCTTGTCTTGTGCTTCCGTTGACAGATATCTTATCTTCTCAGCATTGTTGTAATCCATTTCCCTGGATACTTGTAGGAGGAAAATGGAAGCGATAGCATTGCTGTTCCACTTGTTGATGAGAAGCACTGGGATGAGCTTGTTATCATCATTGCTGTGGTATGTACTTATCCATCCACTTTATCATTGTTCCTCCAAAAGATTGAGCAATTAATATCGTGCTAGTATTCTGTTCTTATTTTCAACTATTGCTTACACTATGAAGGTTTTTCAATTCGTATAATCTAATCATGTACTTTTACCTACTCCTTAATTTATTTTATTTTCCGTTTAATCAGCCATCTTATAGTTTCATCACTTCTAAGTTTCAACTTATACTTCCATGTCATTTCTTCAAAATTTTATGCTGTCCCCTCCTCCCTAATCTTTGTGTACATTCTTCACTACAGATTGACAAAGACAATCACACACATACTAACCGTTGGGACACTTTCTGTTTTTTCCACAATAAAATACATATGTCAAAAAAGATTTGATTCTTATTGAATCGCTGTATATTCAGGTGTGCTCACGGCAGAAGGAAACAAGTAGCACCTCCGGAATGCGTGAGACTGTTGGAACTAGTGCACTTATAGAACACAGGGCAAAGGTATTTCATTTGTCTGGACTCTTGGACTCTTGATTACATTTAGATTCTGCATCTTCAATTAGCGTCCTCAAAATCTTCCAAGCACATTTTCACTTGGTCTTTATTTAAACTCTGTTCAACTGGTGAGAGTTGTATTCAAAGTATAATTTTTCATCTTATATTCGATTTTTCAGGAAGTAGTGCCAAAGCGAATAATTCAGATGGAAGAAGCCATACAAAAACGTGATTTTGCAACTTTCACTCATTTGACTTGTGCAGACAGCAATCAGTTTCATGCAGTCTGCCTGGATACTAGCCCTCCTATATTCTACATGAATGACACATCTCATAGGCAAGTTCTCTTAACTTCAAGTTACTAACATGAAGTGTGTGGAACTTCTTATTCTTAATAGAAGTACTGAACTTGATGATTGTTTTTACTGATGTCGAGAATAGGAAAAAATAAGTCCTGATGGTGTGTTTAATTTTCAGGATAATCAGCTGTGTTGAGAAATGGAACCGTTCAGAAGGAACTCCACAGGTTTTTTACTTTACCACAACCTTTCACTAATGCATACTTGCATGATTTTGTTTGTCACACCCCTATTTTTCACCACCCCTCTTTCGGAGGTAAGTTTTGAGAATGCCCGAGAAATCTGTCGTAGAATTCAATGCTTGAGCCAGAATTGTGGATATTAGATATTTGAAAGAGAACAGTGATTTTCCTTCTGAACTGGAATTTTTTGTTTCATTTTTTAAATATATATTGCATCTCTCTCCTCAAATCCATCTACCTTCCTATTTGAAGAGTCTGCAAACTGGATTATATTCCAACTGAACTACCCCTGGTCTTGAGCCGGTTTTACGGTTACTGCTTTCCGGTTACTTCATAATATCTGTTACAACTGAGATCTTGACTCCATATCAAGTGAAGCAAGAAAATCTATCCGTTTCCAGCCTTTTCTCGGTACTGATCGACAATTTGAGTGTTTGACTATGAACTATTGGGGTCTGGAAAACCTAATGTCCTGCAATTTGACTTCTAAAGTAGGTTTACAGTTGCATTAGTAAATGTATTTGGCCTTGTCACCGAGTATGATAAATGTTGCCAGGTTGCATACACTTTCGACGCAGGGCCAAATGCAGTCCTAATTGCACGTAACAGAACATCCGCTGCACTTCTGCTTCAGAGGCTGCTTTTCCACTTCCCTCCAAATTCAGAAACTGATCTAAACAGGTACATTCACTATCAAAAGTTTCCAATTTTTTCCATAGGATGAATTGTTCTAGACCATATGGTATTGATCGATGATCATACTAACTGCTTCTTCCTCTATCCAGCTACGTCATCGGTGATAAATCATTAATGGAGGATATTGGAATTCAGGATATAAAGGACATTGAAGCGTTGCCTCCGCCTCCAGAAATCAAAGACAAGGTTCCAGCTCAGAAATACAAAGGCGAAATTAGTTACTTCATCTGCACACGACCTGGTAGAGGTCCGGTTTTGATAAGTGATGACAGCCAAGCTCTCCTCCACCCTGATACTGGGTTGCCCAAGTAAGCGGCGGCCTTTTGTTTACATAGTCTCGAGTTCTAAGTATTACAGCCCTTGAGAAAAAAAGATTGGAGGCTGCCATTTTCAAAATGGTCATAGTTCAGATGAACTTTGAATTCAAAAGTTGTTATTTGTAGTTTAGTTTTCCTGTATTATTCCTCATTGGGAACCCTTGTGTACTTGTTTCTATAATAAAAGTCCTCAATTTTGCTTGATCTTCTAACTTTTTTCGGGTTAATTTTACGTATGGTCACTGAACATATTGGAAGAATGGCCTGAAATACCTAAGGCCAAAAGCACCATGAACATGGCAACTATATATAACTTTGTTCATCACCATGACTACTAGTGAAAGACAACAAGTTTTCTGGTGTTTTTTCTTCTTTTCAATCCGGTGCCCTGTAACATATTGGAGCCCGACTAATCTGATTCACACCGCATAGGGCTTCACTCGGGGGAAGGCTTTCTACTAAAGATTTTTCCATAGCTAAGGCTCGAATCTAAGACTTTTGGTTGAGAGAAGAGCAACTTCAATCACTATATCACATCCTTCAGACCATCTCCAACCCACCTCTATTTTACTCTCCATTTTCTATATTTGGAGAGTAAAATAGAGAATGTCCACTCCAACCCCCCTCTATATTACCCTCTATACTCAATTTATAGAGAGGTGAATAGTAGTTCTCCAAATTTGGAGAACTATTATTCACCTCTCTATTTTATTATTTCTATGATATCATTAATTAAGTCTTTATTATTTGCAATTATTTTCTAATGTAATATAACATCTAAAAATATTTTATTGACAAATTACTACTTCCACCCGAATTAATAATTTTTCTATTTTTTTTTTTAAATAGGACTTTAAATATGTAATTTAAAATTATTTTAATTTTATTTATATTATATAAGACTATTAATTAATTGTCTAATATTTGTAATTATTTTCTAAGTAATATAATATCTAAAAACATATTATTGATAAGTATACTACTTTCATCCCGAATTGACAATGTTTCTAAGTTGATTTTTTAAAAAAAAAAATTGTCACTTTAAATATGTAATTTAAAATTATGTAATTACTTTTCACTATGAAGAATGCACAAAGTTTACATGATAATTCCAACAATCCACTTTTATGTTATAGTGATAAATTATTAAACTACACTTTTTAATGAGCACGAAAATACTTGATGCAATAGTTCAAAATAGAATAGGGGAAGTAAATTAGTATACGAAATATACAAATGAAATTGTTAATTTAAACAATTTTTAGCTATACATAAATAAAATAAGGACAAAAGATTACTCATTTTGAACTCTGTAATGCATTAATAGAGCATTTATGGGAAAAACATAATAGTCTTGAAAGTTGAATATCTATGTAAAATTTAAAATAACTTTTTCAAAGATGCAATATTTACTATGTAATTGTATTTCATCAATGATTTCATTTTGATTTGAATTGTTCGTTTATATGTATTATATATAATATTTGTTGCAATTTATGTTATTGAGAAACTTAGAATAAAATTAATTTTTAATTAAATGAAGAATTTGATAAGAATAAAATTTTATATTACATGAACATTATATAGATTATAGGGGTGATTATTTGAAATAGGAAAATAAAATTGAAATAGAAATAATAATATAATATTGAGGAAAGGGAAAAAAGATTCATTTTTAGAGAGTAAAATAAAGAATTGGGTTGGAGTTGATTGTCTGAAAAAATAGAGAACTTTATATTTGAATAGTAAAATAGAGAATAGGGTTGGAGATGCCCTAGCTTTGGTGGTACAATAAGTTATTAATTCCTAAGCAAATGGACTTCATTTATACAACTTTAAATCTTACGGCTCATTTGGCTACAAGGATACGAGATGATAATTTTGAAATAATATACGGGATTATTTTATTCCGAGTTTGATTGAACTTTTCTAGATGTGGTATAAGCAATTTTAGGATAATGATATTACTTAAACTACATGATAAAAAGAAGGAATTAGCAATGGACAACTTCTGTCGCTAATTATATAAATTCATCGGTAATACTACTTAACGATGGATTATCAAAAAATATTGTTACTTACGAGTTACTTAACGATAGATTAGAGACACATTTTGAAGCTTTCTCCTAAAGTCTTCTAAGAAACCCTATGGTTAAAGTCATTTTTCCTAATATTTATTGAACACGAGAGATGACTCTTCTGGAAAAAAGTCTTTTTTTTTCACGAATAGATGTGTGTTCAATTTAAAGCCTCTATATATTACAAACTAACTCAACCACCACCTTCTATTATAATTTCTATATAAGCTGAGAAGTTGAAATATACGTTCCTTTTCCAAAAAAATGTGAGGTTCTCCATCATAGTTAGCTAAAAGGTCTCCTAAATTGATGTTGATGAGTAGTGCATTTTGTTGTGATGTTAAACTATTCTTGTGGTACCACTTCAATTGGTATTTTTCAAGAAAAACGTCTGAGATAAGAAATGCAGTGTTTCACTAAGATTTCGAATAGCGGTCCATACTAATCTTACTACAGCTAGTAAGAAAATGAATGTAAGGCACATGCAAGTCAATTCAATTTCTAAGATAGGCCACACAACATGCCATGAAGAAAGTTCTATATGAAAAGTCAATTCAGATTAGTTGGACACCGAGTTAGAAGCAAAAAAAAAAAGTAGTGTGAACTAATCAAGGGAAGTGGACAGATTCTTTTTTTCCTTTTGTTACTTATTTTCCTCCTTTAATGTGTTTTCACACTAATAGCCTTTTTCCCTTTTGCTACTTATTTTCCCATTGACTTTGATTCTGAACCATATAAATATATACTCTTTTTCTTCTTTCTTAATAATGCAAGTTTACTGACTTTACATTATAGTCATACATTTGTTTAAATTTCATGTCGTGTCGAGTCAAACTATGTCAGATAAATCAAAACAGAGATACAAGACGATAACTTTTCGTCTATTTGTGAAATAATTCAAGTGGAGTCATTCATTTTCTTTTTTTCCAATATATATCCTTTTTCCATTTCTCTTCATAGTAGTATGTTTCCAGTGCATAGTAACATCATGGAGAAACACATTTTCTTATTGATACTTGCTATCTTAGTTCAATTTTACTTTGTTTCTTCTATATCAGCTACTATTTTCTCAAATGAGACTGATCAAGAAGCTCTACTAGCTTTTCGAAATCTTGTTACGAGTGATTCTAGTCATTTTTTAGCCAATAATTGGACAAAAAATACTTCATTTTGCTCATGGTTTGGTGTCACTTGTAGTCCAAAAAGGCAAAGGGTTGTAGCCTTGACTCTTCCTAATTTGCAACTTCAAGGCACAATTTCGCCTTCTTTGGCCAATCTATCCTTTCTCATAGAGCTAAATCTCACGAACAACAACTTCCATGGTAACATCCCTTATGGCATTGGCCACTTGCCTCGTTTACGAGTGATTGATATTCAGAACAACCAGCTCCAAGGTAGTATTCCAACAAGTCTATTTCAACACCAGAGAGTTCAAATCATTTCATTGGCTTTCAATAAACTCGGTGGTGAAATGTGGAACGGTACATGGTATGTACCCGAACTCAGAGTCTTAAATCTCAGGAACAATACCATCACAGGTATAATCCCTCCTTCTATTGGAAATGCCACAAAGTTGATGAACATCAGTTTGAATTGGAATAGAATCAACGGCAACATTCCAATGGAGATCGGTAATCTAAGCCAACTTGTAGAGTTGTCGTTGTCTCGTAATCAATTAACAGGTTCCATTCCTTCAACATTGTTTAATATCTCCTCCCTTCTCGTCTTGTCTCTGGCATACAATAGCCTTTCAGGTCCTCTGTTTCTTGATGATCGACGTAATGTTCTTTCATCAAACCTCGAGCATATAGGTGTATCATACAATCAAATCACTGGTCACATTCCTTCCAACATCTGCCAATTCAAAGCTCTCAAAGTCTTGTCCATATCTTACAACAACATAACTGGAGAAATACCGAGAAATATTGGCTGTTTACCCAAGCTCGAAGAGCTTTATATTGGCTATAATGCAATAGATGGAACAATTCCTACTTCATTAGGCAATATTTCCACTCTTCAAAAACTTCATTGTGGAAACAATCACATGGAGGGAGAACTTCCTCCGGAATTAGGAAAGCTATCAAACTTAAGACAAATCAATTTCGAAGAAAATCATAATCTTATAGGTGAAATTCCAAATGCTATTTTCAACATATCTTCTTTGGAATTCATTGCTTTCACTTTCAACAACCTCTCAGGTAGAATTCCAAATCTTCTTCATCTTCCAAACCTTATACAACTTCTCTTAGCAAACAATCAGCTCGAAGGTGAAATTCCTCGGTACATCACAAATGCTACCAATCTTGAGCTATTGGAACTATCAGATAACCTTCTCACAGGCAGTATCCCTTATGATTTAGGAAATCTTCGCGAGCTGCAAGAACTTTTCCTACATCATAATCAACTTACTGAGTTGAGATTCTTTGATTCTTTGGTGAAATGTAGGATGTTGAGATATGTACAAGTGGGATCGAATCCGTTGAATGATGTTCTGCCAAGTAGTATTGGCAATCTTTCATCTACTGTTGAATATTTTCATATTGGAGATGCACAAATCAATGGATTCATTCCCACTAGTACAGGCAACATGAGCGGTCTTACAACGCTAGTTTTTCAAGATAACAATTTGACAGGAAACATTCCTCGTGAGATCGGTAAGCTTAAACAACTCCAAGGTTTATTTCTAGTTAACAATAGACTACAGGGGGATATAACAGAGGTAGTATGTGATTTATTGAATTTGGTTCGATTAGCTCTGTCTGAAAATGAGCTCTCGGGGGTGATTCCGGAATGTCTAGGAAGTCTTACCATGCTACAACACCTTTTTTTAGGTTCTAACAAGTTTGAATCAAAGCTTCCTTTAAGCTTTTGGAAGATGAGTAGTCTTCTCTATGTAAACATGTCGCGTAATTCTATAGAGGGAGAAGTTCCATCAGATATCGGAGAACTTAAAGCTATTGTAGCAATTGAAATCTCTGGTAACCACTTTTCAGGGATGATACCAAGCAATTTGGGGGAACTTCAAAACTTGAAGTTACTTTCCTTATCGAACAATTCGTTTTCAGGTCCAATTCCATTATCCTTTTCAAACTTGAAAAGCTTGGAATTCTTGGATTTGTCTTTGAATGACTTGTCAGGTACTATTCCTAAGTCTTTCGAAAAGCTTTTGTACCTTACAAGCATCAACGTCTCGTTTAATGTTTTAGAAGGTGAAATACCTAGTGGTGGTGTGTTTGCAAATTCCACCCTGCAATCATTTCGCGGGAACAAAGGTTTATGTGGAAGGCAAATATTGGAGGTTCCTGCTTGTGCTGTCACTACTCCTGAACAACAACAACCAAAATCGAAGAGGCTTGTGCTAAAAATTGTCACTCCGGTGGTTATTTCATTCTTTCTGATATTCTTGTTGGTTGTCTCAATTTGGATAATGAAACGAAAGAAGAAAGGAAAGTCCAAAGATATTGAAAAGGTTCCGGAGATGAGGACTTATCAATTGATTTCTTATCATGAGATTCAACGAGCAACAAACAATTTTGATGAATCCAATTTGATTGGCGTGGGAGGTTCTGGCTCTGTGTACAAAGCCACATTACCTAGTGGAATTGTGGTTGCAATAAAGGTACTGGATTTGGAAAATGAGGAAGTATGCAAAAGGTTTGATACTGAATGTGAAGTGGTGAGAAATGTTAGACACAGAAATCTTGTTTCGGTGATCACTACGTGTTCTAGTGATCACATAAGAGCCTTCGTTCTGCAATATATGCCCAACGGAAGCCTTGACAATTGGTTGTACAAAGAAGATCGCCACTTAAACCTTCGTCAAAGAGTCACCATAATGCTTGATGTAGCTATGGCAATTGAATATCTACATCACGGTAATGACACCCCTATAGTTCATTGTGACCTCAAGCCAGCCAACGTTCTTTTGGATGAAGATATGGTGGCGCGTGTTGGTGATTTTGGCATCTCAAAGATTTTAGCTGTAAGCAAGTCTATGGCACATACAAAGACATTAGGCACTCTTGGATATATTGCACCAGGTATACTACCATACTCTATACTAGTCTCTTTCCATTTCACTTATGTATCGAAGACCTTTCATTATTGTTATATCAGATGAGTAATTGAGTAATACTTTTTTTCATTTTCGTTCTTTTAAGAATATGGCTCGGAGGGAATAGTGTCCACTCGTGGTGATGTTTACAGTTATGGCATCATGTTGATGGAGGTTTTGGCAAAAAGAAGGCCAACAGGTGAAGAGATATTCGATGAAAATCTTGGCTTGAGAGAGTGGATAACGCGAGCATTTCCAAGAACTATGATGGAAGTTGTGGACACGGATATTTTACATGGTGGAGAAAAAATCACTTCCAAAAGTGAACTCTGCATACTTTCCATGATAGAACTGGCTTTAGATTGCACAAAGGCAACACCAGAATCAAGGATAACCATGAAAGATGTAGTCAAGAGGCTTAATAAAATTAGGAACACATTTTTGGAAACATAGAAGTTAGTTAGAATCTCTTTTAATGTTGTTTTTTTCTTATAAGTTGTAAGTTGATACTCAATCTGTTTGTCATACTTTTTAGTCCGTTTTAAAAAGAATGTCTGTCTCTTTTCTTTTTTGGGAACTCTTAAATTCTAACTTTCTACATGTGTATGACATGTTTAAGACCACGAGATTAAAGGATATTATTACTCTTCTACTTAAAATGATATGACCGTTCTTTCTCATCATATACCTATTTTGTGATGCTTTTAGTTGAGTTCGATCATCATGTTCAAGATCCTGCTATGTAGACAAAAAAAATGAGTATACTTCTTTTTTCAAAGCCACGTGACTTTTTTTATTCGATAAATAGGTTTCCCTCAGCGAAAAGGGAAGATGTGCTCTATCTATTAGACGATGAGGGTATATATGAACTCGGTCCAAATTATAGACTAATAGCTCTACCTTCTCCAAATTCCACAAAGGCAAATATTGAACAAACAATAATACAACTAGAATATTTTTATTATAACATGGCAATAACCTTAACAACTTTTTCCAATTGACTCAATTGATGAACAATATTGTAGTTTGAATTACATGAACAACAACAATTATAATACATCCAGTATAGTCTTACAAGTTGAGTCTTGGAAAGGTCGGTAGAGAAGTTGTTTCCGATAATTAATTTTCAAGTGTTACCTCAATAGTAAATTCTTTTCCAATAAGAACTGATAGACCTCTCATCTCCAAAACACCAAATGCACTTTTATCAATTTTTGTTCTAATTTTAGAAGTCAAATTATATGCTCTTATTCTACTCACCCCTTTTTTCAGTCCAAGAAAAGTCACTTTGTGTATTCTCCAATTCTTACTCAAAGCAAACTCTTCATTCACAACATTTGATCTTAGATATAACTTCTTATTCACAACATTAGTGTGAAATTTCACTAGGCTCCATTTTCCTCCCTCTCCTCCCATTTCAACGTCTTCGCCATCGTCCAAGAAAACTTCCCCTGAACTATTTCCCCTGTTGTTGATGGCGACAACAAGTTCAAACGGAGTATCCCGGGCTGCTCTTGTTGTCATTGCTTCTCCTTGCATCACTACAATGTTTCCCTCCCTGAGGTGCACGTTGATATGATCAGGAGGCGCATCTAGACTGATGTAGCTACCGGACTTCATATTCACGTAGTTTGAATAGTTGAAGAGGTTGAACCAGGTACCAGATGGGAAATACGCGTTAACTGAAACTGCTCCAGATGTCAGTACTGGTGATATCATTAACCCCTTACCGATGAGAAACTGAGTGTCGATGGTGTAAGTGTTTGTATCCTCGGGAAATGAAAAGAAAAGAGGACGCGCTATAGGGACGCCTTTGGTGTGTGCCTCAAACATTAGCGTGTAGAAGTATGGTAAGAGACGATACCGTAGTCCGAGCACCTTTCTGGTAGTTGCAGCTACTGAATCCCAGATATATAGCTCTTGATGGATAGTGAACTTGTCAGAGTGATCCCTTGCAAAGGGATAAAATGCACCTAGCTACATTCGACGAGACGTTGATTATCAGATATCAGAAAAGTATCATACTTCAATTTGAATTTTGAATTGAATAGAAAATTAAAATTTCGTTTTCGTAGATCAAAACCAAAGAATATAGAAACAGCAATAGAACAATAAATGAGAAGAAAGACAGATATTATAGATATCTCCACATGACATGTTTAAGCCATACATACCTTCTCTTCTAATACACTTTCAAATCGTATTCTACTCAAAAATACGAAGACAAAATCTCTAATTAACATATGAACTTCATCTTCTGTATGAGTATTTTAAGGAAAGCACTACAACCAACATATTGCCAAGCATTGTTCATTAATTTGATAACACTACAACAACATACTCAGTGTGACCCCACAAGTGGGGTCTAGAGAGGGTAGTGTGTTTGCAGTGGAAGGTAGAGAGATTGTTTCCGATAGACCCTCGGTTCAAGTAAAAGCATTTCAAAACAGTTCAGAAAAAAAGAAAACAGTGGGAGTGGAGAAGCCAGGAAAAAATAATAAACAAAGCATGACAGACCATACTGAAAAAAAGGAAAGTAACTACAACAAAATAATATGATAATCGAAGAACAAGAACATTAAATAAACAGAAACAGAATAACAGGAAACTACAAGAGTAATCTACGAGTACTGTTAGCAGAAAAACAAGACTCGTTGGACCAGTTGCGCACTCATAATTCTAAGGTCATGGTAGCCGGAGGCGGATCTAGGATTTATATTTAATGAGATAACGATTCTGGGTTTTGGACAGTGACCACAAGTTGATATGCAATAATAACCGACCATATAATGAGTATCAATATTAAATAGACCGCCAAGTTTAGCTTAGACATATAATAAGATCGGGCACTTCTAACTAGTCATGCCTTCTCCGATTTCTTTAATCTTGGCTAATTCAAGTTGATACAAGGCATAGCAAAGAGTTTGAACCAAGATTTCCAATTTGAAATATTTTCCTGCAAGTTTCACATTTGTTCTTGACTGAAATCATGAACTTTCAAGCAAAGTGCTTCTTTAAAGACAAAAGAACTTGTACCTGAATCCAACGGCGACATAATTCTTCAGTAGTATTTCTACCAAAGCCACATATATCAGCTCCAACCATGGGAATCCCAAACAATCCAGAATTCAAAATGCCGGGAATACTATAAGCCAAATCATCCCATGTGGCTGCATTGTCTCCGGTCCAATGTGCCGTGTACTTCCCAGCACCCACAAAGGTTGATCTGCTAAGTATAAACGGCCTTTTACCAGTAACATCGATTAAAGCAGCATTGGTAGTTTTAGCTTCCAGGAATCCGTAGAGGTTATGAACATTGTACTCTAAGGCGTTCCCGAAATGTACTGATGTTGCTGGGACAGTCTTCTCGTTTATTGGACGTAAGCTTCCGGAGTTATTGATCTTATAAGGAGGGTTGTCAAGGGTAGAAGACGGGCTCGGAGGAGAAGAGATGAAGTTAGATAACTCGTTCATGTCAAGCCAGAGCCCATCGATGGGGAGAAGGTCATGGAAAATCTTGATTTCATTACTCCAGAAGACTCTGCCTCGGGGATTTATGAAATCAGGAAAGTAGACTTTTCCAGGCCAAACTTTGCCGAGATAAGGGACACCATCGCGTTTGATGAAAACGTCTGCTTGCATCCCTCTCTTGTATGTCTCATATGAGCTATTTATGCTGATCCCTGTGAAGTACAAATCACTGAAATCATTTGACCCAATACCTTCACTATCTCTCAACGCAAGCATAAATTCAACAAAATAAAGTGCAGCCCGATGCACAAAGCATCCCACGTTCATGGAGGTCTAGGAAAGGCTGCACCATAAGGGGTATGATGTAGGTAGCCTACCCTGACACTAATTCCGCAGACGTATAAATATCAACAAAAGCAAGAAATTTAATATGTTATAACTCATAACTCACCTGGATCCAATATGAGAACAAATTTCTGACCATTGTGATGAAGTGTATCAACAAATTTCTTCATCTGGTCAAGTGGGAAGTTAATAGGATCGAGTGTGAAATCCTTATAACCATCCATATGATCAATATCTGTCCACATGACCTCAAGAGGGATCTGAGCTTTCGAATATCCAGCAACCACATGCTTAATTTCAGTAATGTCTTTATAACCATAACGGCATTGGTGAAATCCTGTCGCCAACAATTTGCAATAGCTTGCATGAAAAACAATGTGTGCATCTATCTGTCTCAAACCATACATGAGTATATTGTAGAAAGAAAACTCAATCCTCATATTCCCAACTAGTAAAAGCTCTACACATCCCATTATGAGTACTGAAATGGGTAGGATCACGAAATGTTATAAAACTGAGCTCTGCACTAACGAGTACTTGACACAACTAGAAATTGTGCACATTTTTAAGTACTCCCTCCATTTCAATTTGTTTGTCTGGTTTTGACTGGGCATAGAATTTTAAGAAAGTAAAGAAGATTTTTGAATCTTGTGGTCTTAAAACTAAAGATATGTAGAATGTACCAGAATGTCTTTTAATCTTGAGGTCTTAAACATGTCATCCGGAGAGTTAGAATTAAAGAGCTGCCAAAAAAGGAAAGAGGCGGACTGAAAAGGAAGTAAGACAAACAAATTGAAACGGAGGGAGTAATATTTTAATATCATGAAGAAGCATGTGAATCAAACAGTTTGAGGAAATTAAGTGGGAAGTACTAAACAAAATTCAAAAGTTAAGGTCATATGAAATTAGTAACCAGAATAAACACTATGAAATAATAGGTAATTCGCTAGTATAATTACGCACCAAAAGACCAGTATGGCATGGGTGCTGGGCGGCCAATGAGCTCTGTGTACTGTTCCATGACCAACTCTGGCACAGGACCAGCAAAGAAGTACAAGTCAATGACCCCTCCAATCACCTTGTAAGTAATTCTGTCACCAGCATATACAATGTCCATGCCATTGCTATTGAACAGCAAGACTCCGTGACTAGTCCCCGCGCCAGGATGAGACCTGACATCCATGTAAAAAGGATGGGAACCATACAAGTTGAGATCAACATTAGCACTACCAATATCAGCATTCCAAAGAGTCAATGTCTGATTATGCTTGAGCTTAAAATTTCTCTTGGTATGCTCCCCCAGACCATAAATAGATGACCTATTGGCTGGCAATGAAGAGGACAATTGAAGGTACTGATCCTTGAAGATGAGGAACGTGTCCGGAATGTCATTTTCAGGTGTGGTGTCAAAAAGAACATCACCTGTGGAGTGTCGCGTGATAGTAAAGCCAAAAGGGGTGGTGTTGTAGAGAGTGAAAGTAAGGTCCGAAACGGTGTCTGTATGGACGTAGTGTGTGTCTTCTGATAATGGAAGTGAGGTAGAAGAGCGCTTTTCCAAGAGGGAGCTTCGGGGGGATAAATGAGTTTCCCGGGGGATAAATTCTCGAGGAACTTCCCATCTTTCATGATCAGCATCCGTAATTCTGACTCTTAAACGGTCTTTCGTCTCAAAGCTGCAGAATCCATCAACATGGAAACAAGAAAAGGCTGATCAGTCCATTTATAAACTAAAAAGATCTTTTGACACTAAAAAGGACACAACTGTTGAAAATTACGTAGTAAACAACAACAACATACCCAGTGTAACACCACAAGTAAAGTATAGGGAGGATGGTGCGTACGCAACCTTACCCCTACCCTGTGAAGGTAGAGAGGCTGTTTCCGATAAACAATCGACTCAAGTAAAACATATTAAAATCAAGTATGGAAAGTAAATAAAACAGTGAGGGAAAGTCATGATAAAAGTATAGGAGAAGAGAACAGTAGCAATAACAAACAATACAGTAACCGAAGCAAAGGAAACAACATGTAATAAAATCCAAGCTAGAATAGTTTTTATGTGAAATGGCAAGTGACACTTCTGTGACAAAGTAAAGAGTGATAACTTTACTACATGATCTCCAATAGTAGTTGCTTGCCCATTTGAGCAATAAACTACAAAAAAAGGCTAAATAGCCTGACAAACACCCCTACTTGTCCCTTTTTAACAAGCCGCCCCCTTTACTTCACGGAGTTTCATCTAAACACCTGAACCAGTCCAATATTAGTACTCTCCCCATTTCAATTTGTTCGTCTTACTTTCTTTTAGCCTGTTTCAAAAAAAATCTCTTTTCTTTTGGTAACTCTTTAATATCAACTCTTCATGCATAACATGTTTAAGATCACAAGATTCAAACGTCTTTTGATACTTTCTTTAACTCAATTACCAAATCAAACCAAGACAAATAAATTGAAACGGAGGCAATATATTTCTTCACAAAAACTTCAACATTTTCCTCATGAAAATACATATCCAAACACAACTTCAAATTCCAAATACCCCTTTCCCAAATTAACTTCAAATAGTACTACTTTTCTTCAAATATCACAAAATCCATGTCCAAACACCTTCATAAAATTGATGAAATTTCAATAAATAAGTATGTAATGTAAAATAAAATCAAACAACAACAACATAGCCAGTAAAATCCCACTAAGTGGGGTCCGGGGATACTACCACTACCTCCTCAAGCTCTCGAGGGAGTAGAGAAGCTGTTTCCGATAGATAATATAAAAGAAAATGATTTACAAAATTAGTAGTACCAAGCAGTAAGGGTGAGATTTTGAATGTCAGTTCCAAAAACAGAGGAACTTTTGATGAGCTGAAGGTAAGCAGTCAACGTCCTTCCAGATGAGTCAACGCCTACTGATCTAACAATATATCCATATCCAACTTGTTCAGATTTTGTTATAAGTGCTAATAATGGAACCAAAAAAGTGAAGAACAAGATAAAATATTTAGAGAAAATAAGAACAATACAAAATTTATTAGTTGTGTGGTTGTTCATTGTGATGAGGAGAACAATATAATAATATCCAATTTTTGTTGTCTGGTATTTATATGGGGAAATGAAAAATGAAAAATGATTGAGTTGTTGAAATTTGGAAGATATTATATGATCTTTCTATGGTCCCACGTAGGGGAGTCATATGGACGGGTTGAGTTGAAATTGAAAATATTAAAATGGGTTGAAATAGAAATCGAGTTAGGTCTTGACCCGCCTAAGTTTACTTTAGGCTCAAATGGGTTAAAAAATGGGTTGGGTCTTGACTCGATTAATCTCAATAATTTTAGCATAGTGATATTTAACTTTTATAATCACAATTCTTATTTTAACTCAAGATTTATTTTTTAAAAAAGTAACAAATAAATAGATAAATCCTAAAAGATGTTAAATAGATAATAGTTCATACCTTTAATATAGGAACATATCTTAGTAACGAGTTTTAAAACGGGATGAAATTGGAAATTGAATTGGACTCAATTGAGGATTCTCTTAAAATGAGTTAGGCTGTTGAGATTAAACTCAATTAAAATTATCTTGAGCCCAACCCTTAAAATTCTGAACGAATTGAACGCCTATGTTTAAGTTCATTTTTGACACCCCTACTCCCACCGTCTAATTACCCTTGTCTAACTATAATGAATGAACTTCAAAGTTGCCATTAGGATCAAAGAGGCATATATACCCAATATAATAAAAATACAAATTAGCTCGAGTGAAATATTTATTTTGTATACCCAAAGTTGAAAAATATAAATATAAACTAAAAATTATGTTTGTGGTCTATATATAATATTTGAATTGATTGTATCATTTTTTGTCACTATATATTATCATCCAACAATAATATAAGGTATGTACTAATAAAGATATTATAGAAAAAGATAGGATAAAGAAAAGTATAATTTAGTGTAATCGCATTTCTTATTTTTACCTAATATTTTTTATAATAACTTTATCCCATATCCTATGTTTCTTTGTGATTTATTCTTCAAATTATTGATGTGTTATATTATGTAACGAGGTCTCATGATTCGTTTAATTTGTTCTGGCCTTAATAGACATAGTTAGGTGAAATATTACTAGTGAGAAATGATAGACATTTTGTAAGACTAGTTTAATTACGCAAAAGATGACCCGAACACAACACTACAATCATAAAAAAGAATATATTAGTATAAAATAATACTAACAACTAACCAAACAGAGTGTGATCACTGTATTGAAAGTTCCGTGTCTATACCTAAACTCACCAACCAAAATTCCAGTAGAGAAGGAAGGAAAATGGCTTCATCACTGCTTACCAAACAGTTTCTCGGGGCTCCGTTTTCAAGCCTTGGATCCGGGCAGCAACCATCCAAGCTCTGCTCTTCAAACCTTCGATTCCCAACTCACCGATCACAGCCCAAACGACTAGGTGAAACTTTTTGCCATCCATCTGTTTGTTGAAATGTCTGAATGAACTTGAGTTTGAGGTTTACTTCTTTTCTTATGCTTTTTGTGTGAATTGAGGAAATGGGTTTTAAAATTTATTAGAATATGATCATTAAAATGGAGAAAANATTTACAAAATTAGTAGTACCAAGCAGTAAGGGTGAGATTTTGAATGTCAGTTCCAAAAACAGATGAACTTTTGATGAGCTGAAGATAAGCAGTCAACGTCCTTCCAGATGAGTCAACGCCTACTGATCTAACAATATATCCACATCCAACTTGTTCAGATTTTGTTATAAGTGCTAATAATGGAACCAAAAAAGTGAAGAACAAGATAAAATATTTAGAGAAAATAAGAACAATACAAAATTTATTAGTTGTGTGGTTGTTCATTGTGATGAGGAGAACAATATAATAATATCCAATTTTTGTTGTGTGGTATTTAGATGGGGGAAAATGAAAAATAAAAATGATTGGGTTGTTGGAATTTGGAAGATATTATATGATCTTTCTATGGTCCCACAATCCAACTATAATGAATGAACTTCAAAGTTACCATTAGGATCAAAGTGGCATATATGCATCCTGTATAATAAAAATACAAATCAGTTCAATTGTATTTCAGATAAGTAGTACTAATTTAATTTTATACTTATTTTGTATATTCAAAGTTTTGAAAAATATAAATATAAGTTAAAAATCATGTTTATGGTATATATAATAGTGGAACTGATGGTATATTTTTTGTCACTATATATTATCATCCAATAATACTATAAGGTATGTAATAAAGATATTATAGAAAAAGATAGGATAAAGAATAATATAATTTAGTATGATTGCATGGTTATCTTATTTTTACCTAATTTTTTTTATATTAACTCCATCTCATATCCCATGTTTCTTTGTGATTTATTCTTCAAATTATTGCTATGTTATATTATGTAATGAGGTCTCGTGATTCTTTTAATTTGTATTAGCCTTAACAGACATAGTTAGGTGGAACTGTTACTAGTGGGAGATGATAGACATTTCGTAAGACTAGTCGAGATACACAAAAGATGACCCGAACACACAGTGCAATCATAAAAAAAACAAAAAAAAAAAAAAATATATATATATATATATTAGTATAAAATAATAGTACTAACAACTAACCAGAGTGTGATCACTGTATTGAAAGTTCTGTGTCTATACCTAAACTCACCAACCAAAATTTCCAGTAGAGAAGGAAGGAAAATGGCTTCATCTCTGCTTACCAAACAGTTTCTCGGGGCTCCGTTTTCAAGCCTCGGATCCGGGCAGCAACCATCCAAGCTCTGTTCTTCAAACCTCCGATTCCCAACTCACCGATCACAGCCCAAACGACTAGGTGAAACTTTCTGCCATCCATCTGTTTGTTGAAATGTCTGAATGAACTTGATTTGAGGTTTCCATCTTTTCTTATGCTTTTTGTGTGAATTAAGAAATGGGTTTTAAACTTTATTAGAATATGATCATTAAAATAGGAAAAAAAAGTAGTCTTGGAAATTTTTTATTTTAAAAAAAAAATGGGGTAGGGGAAGGGGAAATGGGTGGGGGATTACAAGGTGGGGAATTGAAACCATGAGTCTGGTAATTGGAATGAGTATAATCTAAATATCTTAACGAAGATCCATTGGAGGGTAAGTCTGGTGCCAGCAGCCGCGGTAATTCCAGCTCTAATAGTGTATATTTAAGTTGTTGTAGTTAAAAAGCTCGTAGTTCAACTTACTAAGATTCCCTAAGTCTTTGAAGTTGATGTCTGTTTCGTACTGTTTTTTGTATCTGTGATCATTCCACCATGTATGAAATCACCACCTTTTTTTTCCTTTGTCGAAAATTTAACTTCAACTGTGGTGGCCTATGATTTTCAGTTCATCTTCATTATCTGTTATCTGTTATCTGGTTCTGTCAATGTTTTAAAATACTATCTCTTGTTTCAATTAGTTTGTCTTACTTTTTATAGTATGTTTCAAAAAGAACGTCCCTTTGTTTTTTTGACAACTCTTTAATTCCAACTTTTCATGTGACATGTTTAAGACCACATGATGAAAAGACATTTTGATACATTCTACGTATTTTTAGTTTAAGACCACAAGATTCAAAAGTTTCTTACTTTCTTAAACTTCATTCCAAGTCAAAATCAAACAAACAAATCGAAATGGAGGGAATATTTGTTTCCATTCTCCACAAAATACTGTACTTTTCTAGTAAAGAAGTGTTGCCAGGCAATATGGGAACAAAAAGTTAAAATTTTCAAGTGGAAATAAGTACCATTGCCTCTTGAAAGTGAACTAAAAAAATGTTTCCTCGTCGATCTTAAGGGTTTATTCTTGAGTTGCTAGAATGGATTGACAACTTCTTTATCTACTTTTGTACTCGCAGAGATACAAGCTGCTGGTAATACATTTGGAAATTATTTCCGCGTTACAACTTTTGGAGAATCTCACGGTGGTGGTGTTGGTTGTATAATTGATGGATGTCCCCCTCGACTCCCACTCTCAGAGTCGGATATGCAAGTGGAACTTGACAGGAGGTGTTTACTTGTTCTGAGATTTCCTTTTGTGGGTTGACATGACCAGCATCAGTGAAGATGTTGTGTACTAATACATTGAAGTCCTTCAAAATTCTTGGTCTTCTATCATTTCTTGTAACTGTTTCATGTATTGCCCATTCTTGACACCCCCATCTCAGATAATTGATGGAGTAATTCATTAGGATACTTTGAAAAAAATTTTAAATAGAAGGATACTTTGAATCTATTTTGGCCAAATTTGAATTTCATGCAAAACTTATCCATTCAGGAGGCCAGGTCAAAGCCGAATTACCACACCAAGAAAAGAGACTGATACTTGCAAAATATCATCAGGCACTGCCGATGGTTAGTCCTCTGTTAAAGTCTCTTCTGGCCTGTGCCACTTCCTTTGACTTACATGTAAAGATTCAGCTTCTATCTGTGCTTAATTTATAGGTTTGACTACGGGATCTCCAATCAAAGTTGAAGTACCCAACACTGACCAGAGAGGAAATGTAAGTATGCTATGATTTGTTTTGAAATACAGGAGAGGAAGTGAAACAACAATTTACTTTTTACAATGATCTATATGTTTTATCACTCGACTTTGCACGCAACAGGACGAACTTGATTTACTAGCTTGGTGCTAAGGTACACAATATCTAATCTGTCTGAGAAAAATCAAGTGTGCTAACCTTGTGTTATTGTGCATAGAAAGTTAATTTAAGGTTGGTTAAGTTGAGTGTTTCCAAGAACATGCTAACTTCACATCCTTGGCATGTCAAGTTTATTGTCTTTACGGGCATGGAGTAGTGACATTCTTAGCATTAGTATCTGTGAGTATTAGTATCACTCATCATTCTTTCAGAGGTTGAATTCTGCATGCATGAGACTTTGAAATGATTCCTCTAAAAGTTGGTGAATTGTTCTTGTGCTTTTATGAACCATGCGTATTTTGAAACTCAAAACAAGTGAAATGAGCTTTTCAGAGCATTGCATCCTGATAATTGACAAATAGCTTTGAAGTGAAAAGGAGAAACATTTCAGCCTAATCTGAGACTCATGATTGAAGATGTTATGCTTAGTATGTGTTCTTTTCTTTTTTGTGTCAAAATCTGTGGTCTCCTGGTACTTGACAGATTTCTCATTTCCTGTTGGATTGCCAGGACTATAGTGAAATGTCCCTTGCTTATAGGCCATCTCATGCTGATGCAACTTATGACTTCAAGTATGGAGTAAGATCAGTACAGGTAATGTCAAAGAGGAGCTCATTTATTATTAGAAAGTTTTGCAGATTGTTGATAAGCAATTCTCTGTAGTTATAGCTCTTACTATTTCTTGTGTCCTTACTAGTGTTAGTGGAACATGCAGGGGGGCGGTAGATCTTCAGCAAGAGAAACCATTGGGAGAGTCGCTGCTGGAGCTGTTGCCAAGAAAATTCTCAAACTTTATTCAGGAACTGAGGTGAGGTACTTTATTGTTAGAGGTTTTCTAATGTCATTTCTGAATGATATTCTTTGTGTCATTACATAAATTGTTACTGAAAAGAGCTCCCCTGAAGTGTTGCACGGATGTTAAAGGCATATCAATTTTTCAAATCCATCCCCTATCCCAGTTTTTATTCACGAATTAAACACTAAATAGTAAAAACTTAGATCCACTTCTTTTTCGGGGATTATTGATCCATTAATGATCATCAATGCCTTAATAACAAGTTGGGCTCCATTATGAAGAAATAAAATCAACTGTCATGTTCATTAGAGTTATGTTGTGTTCTAGATGAATATACAGCCTAAACATCTAGAGAAGTAAATTGGACTTCTAAGTTAATTATGAAGCACTGAGGTGGGTTACTATCATATGATTGTGGTTTAGTAGAGGCTTTTTGGTAGGCCCGATAAGCGTAGTTCCTGTATTTTGTCTTCTCTTGTAAGATTTCAGAAGCACCCATATGTATACCTAATGAAAGACACATACTTGTTGTTCCAAAGAACCTGAAACTTCTGTGTATTGCAACAAAAAAAAGCCGTAATCTTATGTATTTCTGGTGGAAAATTAGCTATTCTGACTCTTGTTGCTAGAGAATCTATTACAGTAGTTGCATATACATATATCTTTATTGTTTGTCGCATTATGTGGAGGCTTCTTCTACTCTTTTTTTTTGGCTTTTTCTAAAGAAATGTAGCTTTTAGCTCTAATATTCTGTAATGCAGATCCTTGCTTATGTTTCACAAGTTCACAATGTTGTACTTCCAGAGGATTTGGTTGATAACCAGACTGTGACACTAGAGCAGGTATGTTTCACATAAGAACTATATATCTATATCTTAAAAAAAAATCATAACCGCAGTGTCCGGGCAAAATAAGCAGCTGTGGCCTGTGTGGCCCAAAAAAGCTGGCTCCGATCATCGTGTTCTGATTCCTCATTATCAAGATCGCTTGTTATGTCATCAGAAGTTGATGATTCAATCACCCACTAATTCTTATCTTCAAGGTCATCATTACCTTCATCAGTTGAAGCTTCGGATTCCGACACAGAATAAGAATATGAGGTTCATTCAGTATACTTTTCCTATGTGTCTGTAGATGAAACAACCTCATCTGTTGCATTCAATATAGGACTCCTTAACCCAACATTGGAGCAAACCTTCTCCTCAATGATAACAACATCAGGATCACACTCCTCTGAGAAACACAACATCATGGATCGATGGGTCTACCTCTAATGTAAAGAAATGGACCTTGGCCTAGCTCAAACCCAAAAGTTAGCTCATCAAGGAAGGATTGACTAAGACCATATAAAAGACCACAACCCTTTCCGTCGACCAATTTGGGACTTTTTTTATTGATAATGCCAATATGGGACTTAACAAATTTCAATTTGCTTTTGCCACTGAGCAGTATGCTATTGTTTCGTTACTCATTTTGCTTCCAATTTGATTCTGATGTCAGCTCTCTTTCTGCTTTAAATTAATACCATGTCCACTCTTTAATCTATTCTACATCTTAGACTAATTTATGATTATAGTAACTACTTCCTGTTCACTTATCTTCGTGGGTTTCTTTCTCAAGAAAGGAAAGAAGAATGTAAATAATTTAAGGAGTGTTTCATTGTTTCAGATCATAATTTCTCTTCCAAATATGCTTGGCTTGGATCTTTTTCTACTTTTAGAAGCCCATATATTGGTATTAGCTTTAATCAGACATTGCATTCACCTTTCCTTGGATGAAACCTGCTTCGCTAATGGCTGAAAGGCGACTCATCCTGCATGAGATAAAGCTGATTTTGTATAAAGGACGACTCATCCTGCATGAGATAATGCTGTTTGTTGGAGGATTGACCTAAGGTTTACTAGCCTGTAGGAAGGAAGATGCAATTAGAATTATTACCGCAACAGACAAACTGGTTAGATATGTGTACATGACGAAGGAAATCCCATTTCTATTAGAAGCTTAAAAAATTATAGAAAAGAGCTTTCAAGGAGGGTAGATTTGACTCCGAGGCAATGTTTCTCCAAACTGCACTATAGGATCTGTATATAAGCTTTATTACTTGCCTAAGAGTGTATAATAAATAAGGCTAGAAAAATTACAGAAGAGAACTTTTAAGGAGTGTTTGAGCCTATGCCGATATTTCTTTATCCATATATGCACTGTGGGATCTCTGTATGAACTTTAGCAGTTGACCTATAGAGTGGATATAAACACCATGTTGCTTGATCTATCAATTTCTTGAACTCATCCAATAGATTAAGGAAATACTAAATATAAAATGTACCATAAAAAGAAAAAGGAAAACAATCCGGTGTCCTTTCTGTTGCATTCCCTTGTGGAGTGGAAGAGACTATTTATAATGCACTCAGCACACGGATTGTCGCTTCTCTAAGGCATGGAGTGTGGAGAGTATTGTAGTTTATATAGTGCATATTTGTGGTTCTCTTTATTAGCAATTGCCTTCTGGTATAACTTTGATAGTTTTTGACCTTCTGGTGATAAAGAACTTTATCTGTGGTAATTATCACTTAATGCCAGATTGAAAGCAATATTGTTCGTTGCCCGAACCCTGAATATGCAGAAAAGATGATTGCTGCCATTGATTATGTACGAGTGAGGGGAGATTCTGTTGGTGGTGTCGTAACTTGCATTGTTAGAAATGTTCCACGAGTAAGCGCTCTCTCTCTCTCTCTCTTTTTTTTTTGTGTGTGTGTGTGTGTATGTCTGTTAGTTATCGTGCATGTCTTTGGTGCTTGTGAGACCTTCACATGATAGTTTGGTGATAATTACTAGGGTCTTGGTACACCAGTCTTTGATAAACTTGAAGCTGAGCTGGCTAAAGCTTGCATGTCATTACCAGCAACAAAGGGTTTTGAGTTTGGAAGTGGCTTTGCAGGTACAGAATCTTCATACATGGAAGTTGTTAAAATTTACTTTTAGTTACTGCAATAATTTTTAGCATCAATAAGTTGCTTAGCTTTAGTTTGTTGAGATATTTTAGATTTTTGAATTTTGAATTATGCAAATTTTTGTTGTAAGTTGGCTATTTAAAGCTCCCCTATGCTTAAGAAAAATATTGAGAGACATTTTCAATCAATATTTTCCAACCCTTTTTGCTGCACCATCTTTTTAAAAAACAAACAGAAGTGATTTTCTTATTATCTTGTTGTTGGATGATAGCAAACTCCTAAGTCGAAACAGACTAATCAAGATTGGTGTTATCATCTATATAGTATGGTTAGGAATACAGATTTTGTATGGGGAACCTGTTCAATGAAAATATGAACCAGTTGTGAAAAATTTCATTCAGATTTTATCCAAAGAAGTACAAGTAATTAAAACTATTAAAATAATTACAAAAATTACCCAATTACGTGAGTAAAGTGTAAAAAGCAATCGTCCAAATCTAGTTCAGTATTGCATAAAATGTAAGAAGAATCAATTTTAAGACAGTTTCTCAACCTCCGATGATGAAGCTTTGACGACTTAAGCATCCATCTTCTGTTACCAGGTGCAACTTTGAACTGTTCTATTCCTTCTCCTTCTCCTTTACAATCTTGCCTGACCTACTTGCTTCTGCTTGGAGCTCTCGATAACAGAACCTCCTTGAATGCCTTGGTCTTTTTGTGCCCTTTCCTATCCCTCTTTTTGTTACTGAAGTAATCACCCCCTTTCTGTTTTTTCCAAAATTGCATCACTCATGACAAAGATACCAGCATGCAGCCTAAAATTATTACTCATACATTTTGATGCTANGCATGTCATTACCAGCAACAAAGGGTTTTGAGTTTGGAAGTGGCTTTGCAGGTACAGAATCTTCATACATGGAAGTTGTTAAAATTTACTTTTAGTTACTGCAATAATTTTTAGCATCAATAAGTTGCTTAGCTTTAGTTTGTTGAGATATTTTAGATTTTTGAATTTTGAATTATGCAAATTTTTGTTGTAAGTTGGCTATTTAAAGCTCCCCTATGCTTAAGAAAAATATTGAGAGACATTTTCAATCAATATTTTCCAACCCTTTTTGCTGCACCATCTTTTTAAAAAACAAACAGAAGTGATTTTCTTATTATCTTGTTGTTGGATGATAGCAAACTCCTAAGTCGAAACAGACTAATCAAGATCGGTGTTATCATCTATATAGTATGGTTAGGAATACAGATGTTCAATGAAAATATGAACCAGGTGTTATGAAAAATTTCATTCAGATTTTACCCAAAGAAGTACAAGTAATTAAAACTATTAAAACAATTGCAAAAATTACCCAATAACGTGAGTTAAGTGTAAAAAGCAATCGTCCAAATCTACTTCAGTATTGCATAAAATGTAAGAAGAATCAATTTTAAGACAGTTTCACAACCTCCGATGATGAAGCTCTGATGACTTAAGCATCCATCTTCTGTCACCAGGTGCAACTTTGAACTGTTCTATTTCTTCTGCTTCTCCTTTACAATCTTGCCTGACCTACTTGCTTCTTCTTGGAGCTCCAGATAACGGAACCTCCTTGATTGCCTTGGTCTTTTTGTGCCCTTTCCTATCCCTCTTTTTGTTACTTAGGTAATGACCCCCTTTCTGTTTTTTCAAAACATTGTATCACTCATGACAAAGATGATACCAGCATGTTGCCTAAAATTATTACTCATACATTTTGATGCTAATCTGCTGGAATCTGAATTTGCAAGATTATCTCCCCAAATAAAGCCTAAGATGTCTTTAGATCGAAGCTGCATTCTAGTATCTCTCTATGATTAATACAGTTTGCGCTGGTGTCTAGATGATATTGGATTATCAGGGTTTAACATTGTTGAAGAGTATGAAATGCTAATGCTTCCAGCTCGAAGTAGATAGGAAAGATAACAGAAAGACCTGGCTTCAGACTGCCAAAAATTTTTAGGTGGTCAAGTGTGCTTCATCGAGTTACCCTTCGGGGTGGCCCAGTGGTTTGGGCTTGGGACTTCCATGTTGGAGGTCTCAAGTTCGAAACCCCTTGCCAGCGAAAGCAAGGGATTTGCCTTCTGGGTCGAGCTCGTCGCACCGGGATTGCCTAGTGCGGGTTACCACTCCTATGTGGTTTGCGAGCTATTGCATAGGAGCGGGACTTTTACCCTGTGCACACCCAAAGGGTAGCGGCTGCGGGTTTTCCTTATCATCAAAAAGAAAAAAAGTGTGCATCGAGTTTAGATCTATGCTGTGGCTGGTCCAGGGGGTGTTAGTTACTTGACTGGTGATTTAAGGGGATTACACAATTAGTGCTAAGGATCTTAGTTGATTCATCGACACTTTGTTTACGGCATGGTTGGTTAGAATAGTAAGGAAGTTGGCCAATTCAGTTTTGAGTCATTCTTTGTTCATTACAGGTCTAGACACTTCTCTGAATTTAAATAAGGGTATCGTCCTATGTCAAAAAAACTTGGAAGGCTCTTACATGTTAATATCTTTGATAAATCTCATGTTCTATTTTGTTTCTGGTGAAAAACTACAGGTACTTTCATGACTGGCAGTGAGCATAATGATGAGTTCTTTATGGATGAACATGACCAAATCAGGACAAAAACCAATAGATCTGGTGGTATCCAGGTACACTCGCAATATTCATTTGGATATGTATTTAGAAATGGACAAACAATTCCATTTCCTTTTCAAGTTGAGTTATCTGTTTAATTTATTTCACAGGGAGGCATATCAAATGGAGAAATTATTAATATGAGAATAGCATTCAAGCCAACTTCTACAATTGCAGTGAGCCCTTGTCTCTGTCAAAAGTTCCATTTCTTTTCCAAGTTAAGTTACCTCTGTATGAAATATGTCTTATTTCAATTGTTATGCAGAGGAAGCAACATACTGTTAGTAGGGATAAACATGAGACTGAACTCATTGCTCGTGGTCGCCATGATCCTTGTGTGGTTCCACGAGGTTTGTATGCCTGACTTTGTTTTGACTATTACTCAATTTGGCTAGTCCCTTCCATTCATTGCACTAGGATGTTTACTCTTAGAAACCACTGAGGCTGCATGACTGCTAGACTAGCTCAATCTGTTCTTGTTCTTTACTGGTGTTTTGGTAAAATAAGCAAAAGAAAATTTGCTAGCCATTTGCTCTTCAAAACATTCTTTTCTCCATAAATTTTTGAACAACACTTGAAAAGTGAACGGACATTTCATGTCTTGGTGCAACAGCTGTTCCGATGGTGGAAGCAATGGTTGCTCTGGTGCTCGTGGATCAGTTGATGACTCAATATGCACAATGTATGCTGTTCCCAGTCAATCCTGCACTACAGGAACCTTTGCAGTCATCGACAACTGAGTCAGCTCAGGTTCCCCTTTAAAAGGAGCCGAGCAACTTGCGTACCGCCATAACAACTTCTCACTACATAACTTCTCAAATTTCTGGCATAACTACGTTTGGAGAGTGTAATATTTTGTTAGAAGTCATCCTCGATGCCTTAAGAGTTATATTGTTGAACAGAGGTATGTATATAGCTTTTGTTGCTGGAGCTATCACCAGTTTTTTGCTCGGACTTTCCAAAAATGTCACTGGATGTGTGTTGGATCCTCCAAAAGTAATGCATTTTTGGAGGATCCATCACAGGCATGACAATATTTTTGGAGAGTCCGAGCAAACATAGCTTGCCAATGTATGGAGAGCCAAGTGCATCTAAAAAACGTGAAATTGTGACGTTTTCATTATTTTTTAGGCTTTTCTTGTGTTTATAAACTCAAGTTGTACTCACATAAGATTGTTAGTAATGTAATCTGTATAATACAAACATTTACGATTTTATAAATTTTGTGAATTAAATTTGTCTTCTAACGATGAACATACAAGCAATATCATTGTTATTTGCTTCTCTAGCAAGTCCTCATTGGTACCAATGAATTGTTTACTGCAATTAAGTGTTGAAATTCATAATGTTTTCTTTACAAGTTTTTGTTATGGTGAACCAACATATTAATGTGCATTACACATCAAATTGATTCAAAATTTGAAGTTTATCAGTTTTGAATTTAAAAGTTTTTGTGTTTTGAATTTTATTATATACTAGTCCTGGGAACAAACGTGCATTAGAAAAGGTATCATGTTTGTTCCCTAACTGACATTAGAAAAGTTAATTTATATCACTAAGTTCAAACCTAAGTCCTTTTATATGTAAGTTTGACATAAGAATATAACTCTGCACAAAATATAGCATGAAAATCTTGTGTCAGAATAAATGTTTTATTATATCAGAGGAATTAATATATTTTAATTACTAAACATAAGTTTTAATAATAATAAAAAAAATTGGCTATAAAAAAAGATACGTATAAAGAAAAATATTACAAAATGTCTAGGCGGTGTGTACCGTCAAATTTATAGAAAAAATTACAAGTTCAAACGGAAAAGAAAAAAAAGTAAATAAAGACATGGCATCCATAATAAAAGACATTACATTAAAATATATAGACAAAAATATTGTATATTAATTGAATTACATTTTGTTAAAAGTCGACTTGCTATAGACAAAAGGTATCATATGTATAAAAAAATATAATCATAAATAAAGAAAAAAAGATAAACAAAAAAGAAAGCATGAATATGTTAAGAATAAAGATACGCTACATTTCTTGAACTATATATTAAAGGATCTTTATGTAAAAGAATTAAATATGAATTCTTATACAATAAAATTCAATGTAGCATTTAGTCATCTTTTTACTTTACATTATTTTTTATTTTATTTTTACTTTTGCACTAATTTTTGTACCTCTCTGTAACAAAGTACATGAATTTTCTAAACATTTGAGATTACATATAAAAAGGAAAAAGTACAAATATGTTGTTTTAAAAAGATAAATGATTATCAAACAACGAAGAAGACATAATTATTAATGTTTATCAAAGACTTTATCTTTTACGGGTCTAATTGTGAAAATATTATATGGGATTTAACATGCTTACCCTCAAAACAATTAATAATAAATATAAAATGTGATTAGCTTTATTATATTTATATCCTAAAGATAGAAGAAATGAAGAATACAAAAATGTAGTAATCAATTATGAAGTCATATTTAAAAACTCAAAAAGATGGAGATATGAAAAATAAAATTTCACTTACAACTTCATATTGGATAATATTCATCTTGTAACTATGATAATTTACATATTTCTTGACAAAAAGAAGATGAATATGCATGAAATTTCGAAGAATGCTAATAAATAAATCAGTAAGAATTCTTATAATTACAAATTGGTAATGAAAATTTTACAACTGATGTAGGCTAACATACTGTAGAATGCAAGATAATCACAAACTTGAATAAAAGAAGGAAATATAAATAATGTGGTGTGTCTTTGATAGACTCTTCATTACCCTCACTTATCTTACAAATTAAAATTGAAAGGTATAGACTCTTCATTACCCACATTTAATTAGTACATGAATATATGATTGCATTAAAATCTTGTTTGATGCATGAATTTAAATATAACTATTACTTAATATTTAATTAATTAAATAGCTATTAATATTTAATTTATTTTAGGCGTAATATAAGGGCAAAATGGTAATCCAACTTTGAGGTTAGAAGCTTCTCATTTACATGACACATATTAAATTTGTAAATAAAAAGTTCATAGAATTTGTACAGGTCTAAAGGTAGATGAAAGGTCTTTCCAACTAAATTTAATAGACAATTAATTTTTATAAAAAAATAAAATGATAAATATACTTTTAAAAAACATTTTAGTAATTCAACTTGTGTCTAAGAATCTTTCCACTTTTAATAGAATGATCTTGTTGACTTATATTACTAAAATCTAAACAAAATGAAGCTTAATTACTCAATTCTCATAATATTTTTTTACATGATTTTAATTTGAGGAATAGTTTTTAGTAGTAGCAATTAAGGGTCGAAGGAATTCATAAAGAAACAACAAAAATGTCCAAAAGCAAAATTGTTATCATACCAACCATTTGAATTTTAACACTACGGAAAGCTGCCGTAAATATAGAATGCTTATGTTTAAGAAAATTATTAGGCTTAGTGCCGCATAAATGTAAATGTAACTCTTATTTTTATTTGAAAATTAAATTTTTAAATCTCATATTGTATAAATTGTAGAAAAATAAAAAATGAAACTAAAGAGGTGAAAATGAACAATATATGTATGTGTTTGCAACACTATGTTAGATAGACAACAAAGTAACACAATCAAAATCTTTCATTCAAAGTAATAATTTTTTAGCAATCTTTATTTAAATTACTTGTATTTAAACAAAAGCATATTGCATAAACTATTCAAGTATTATCAAACTCATCATGTATTAATAAAAGTTTTGTCAATTAAGTAGCATTTAAAAGAAGAATAACACAAAAACAAAGAAATAAATTCCATAACAATGCATAATGATACAAAATTACATAAAATATGGGTTGCTAGCCAAATTTATTTTGGACAACCATATTAACTCTAAAATGGAAAAGAAAAACTTAAAATCATAAGCTAACATAAAAAGATCTAAAGGAATATATAGGTCATATCTTATACTTCTAAGCTTAACACTTGAACTATATTGTAAGAAAGCTTCTATTTTAATTTCACAATGAAGCTATCTGTTTTTTTTTCCTCAATTAGCTTCTAGACGACATGTATCTATATCATTATCTAGGAAGAAAAAAAGAGAACAATAGATGATAGAAAATAAAAGAATATGATGATCTAGGGAGCAATTTACTGATATTTATAGTGATATTTAACTGTCTTTTCACCTACCAAATTAATAGAGCACATTGAATCATGATACATAATTTTTATTTGATTTCAAAATTCAAAGAGTCATTCATTATTAAAGTTTAATTGTTGGACTTCATATTCCATCATTATATAATTAAAATATTAGTATCTAATAAATTAATTAATTTTATTTTGATTTAGTGGAGGGGCAAAATGGTAATCCAACTTTGAATGTTGGAGCTTCCCACTTAAAATATATATATATATATATGATGATACATATTCAGTGAGATATTTCAACAAAATTATAAAGTTGAACCAAAGTTATTGGATTCTAATGAACTCGTACTTCCTATGCTCCCGGATGGGGCTCCCTATACCCTAAGGGGTCGTTTGGTTTGAATACAAGTTATACTGGGATAAGTTATATTGGGATAAGTTATGCCGAGATTAGTTATCCTGTCATTATTTCTTATTGATTGTTTGGTTTGTTGTATTAAAAATAAGGGAAAAAGGATGAATTTACCCCCGAACTTTTATAAATGGTACGTCTATGCCCTCCGTTATACTTTGGGTCTGTCTCAGCCCCTGCCGTCCAATTATCGGTACACACATGCCCCTCTCACTAACGGTCCCCTCATCCTGTACACGTGTCGTAATCCTAATCAACTACCCGTTTGACCATTATTTTTAACCCATAAACTAACAACCCGCCCTATAAACCCATACCCACTCGATTCCTTCTAAAATATTCTAACTCAATTAAAAGACCCAAATCTTCCGAGTCTCGTTCCTATCTCACAATTCCTCGTATTGTAATATGTTTAGTCCATGGAAGAATTCTCTTCACTTCATCATCACCATCTCTCATTTATTCCGTTACTTCTTTTTCAATCTCCATTAATTCTACACCAACTCTACTCATTTCTCTCTGTCAATTTTCAATTCAATCACTACAAAATCAAAAACACAAAAAAATTGAGAGTTGAAAAATGAGAATTGAGTGGAATAATTCAAATTTTGGAGGTAGAGATAGCCAAGATTTCTTCGCCGGATGTGGACTCTCTACCTCATCCTCGCCGGAACCAAATCCAGGACAGAATTCCGGCAACACCGGAATGTTCAAGTCAAAATCAGGGTGGCTGATTGTAGACCCCACGTCCTCCTCCGACGTAACTCCGACAGTAGTGTTAACGCTACTGTTAGCGTTATCGCCGTCGTAGTGACACCGTTTGTGTCCTCCCAAAGCTTGTCCAGTAAGAAAACACTTGTGGCAAATCAAACACTCGTGAGTCCTTCCACTGCTGTTACCGTTACCGGATCTAGTAGTTCCGGTGGCATTAGTAGTAGTTGAGGTAGTCAACTGATCATCTCCTCCGCCGCCACCGGCGATGAGTTTCTGATGACTAGCTTTATGTCCTCCTAAAGCTTGATAAGATCCAAATCCCTTACCACAAACCGAACACTTATACAACATCTTCTCCTCAATCTTCTCCGACGACGTGTGGATTTTCATCACTGGAACCGCGGTGGTAGAGATCGTACCTGATTAACAGAGTCATCGCTCCGCGCAAGCATAATCAAACAAAGCGCCAAATATTCCTCTTCAGTCGGCTGGCGATCCATACTCTGTGACCTCTAGATCTCTCCCCTTTAGTCCAATTCTCAAGGTACCGAAGTTACTGCTGACCTTTGCTCTCAAATTGAAATGTCTGCGGATTTGAAGAACCAATTTTAGAGTGAATCGGGTGGGTATGGGTTTATGGGGCGGGTGGTTAGTTTATGGGTTAAAAATAATGGTCAAACGGGTAGTTAATTAGGATTACGACACGTGTAAAGGATGAGGGGGCCGCTAGTGAGAGGGGAATGTGTGTACCGATAATTGGACGGCAGGGGCTGAGATGGACCCAAAGTATAACGGAGGGCATAGACGTACCATTTATCAAAGTTCGGGGGTAAATTCGCCCTTTTTCTCTAAAAATAATAACCATTACATACTTCCTAAAAATAAGTGGTTTGATTACAAAAATACCCCCTTATTTAGCTTTTTGTATATATTTTTTTTAGTAGAGTGTTAGTTAAAATAAAATTTAACTACTCAATCCATCCAACATAGAAAATCCACTTGTAACCCATTTTAAAACTAAATCCAACCTATCCACCAATAACTACTCAATCTTGATTGCTTGAAAATAGAGCACGAAGGCAGTTGCACCTTTGGTATATATGAAAGCCGTATTTTTCCAATCAGGTTAAATGTCATACTCACTTTCAACTTTGGAAAACAAAAGAGACAAAAATAGATTTTCCATAGCCAAAATTCTTAAACCAGGAAGCATTGGAAGAAAGTAAACACAAGAACTATACCTAAGACGCAGACGATTATAGACATATATAATAAAAATAATTGAAACCAAAGAGCACAAAATCATATAAGCAAAATCTGCCTTATGATCCAAAAGCTCGTCGAATCGGACCTAAAATAAGGTGCGCTTGTGAAAGATTATCAATTAAAGGGTTTGTAGGGTAGTTTTGTCATTTAATAAATTTATCCCATCACAAATTGTGATTGGATTATTATACCACCCTGTTGGAGGGATAATTTATCCTGGTACTATTTATTAATCCCAGGATAAGTTATCCCAAACTTTCCAACCAAACACTAAATTAAGTGTCACTAAATATTTATCTCATGACTATATGTATTTATCCTTCACACCAAATGATCCCTAAAGTAGCAGGTCCCACAAGTAGTCGAACAAATGAGAGGTTGTCAACGAAGAGGTTAAAGGCCGTAAAGACCCTTCAACCTTGCTCGCATGTTAGCTTGCTTGTACTATTGCTTGCCTACCTGACCTGCTTTCTGGCTAGTTTTTTTAATGGCAAACGCTATCCTAGCTCCATCCCCAACATACATGTATTAAGGTCTGCTTCAAGTTAAAGAGCACGCTTATGTGTTATGCTGAACCAAAATTGTTAAAAAGAAACATTGTTTTGCCATTTCTCTACTATTTGACCAGATATATAATATACCTTTAAACTTCAACTCATCTTCTTTCTCTTTGAAGAAGTTCATAAATCCTCTATTTTCCTCCATAGTTTCACATCTTCAAAACTACCTAACAACAAAATCAAAGTAGTGATTCCCAGATCTTCTACTGATTCAAGCTTCTCCTTCTTCAGGTAATCGATAAATCTCCTCTTTTGATTTCCGTTTACTGTTCCGGTTGAACGCTATAGCAAATTGCTTTGATGAAAGGTCCCAAATACTTTGCTATTGTAAAACTGTAACCAAACCAAAAAAAAAAATGAAACAACGAGGTCATTTCACTAAGGATCCGATCAAATTTCTATGTATTGTAGTCTCGATTGCTTGTACTTTCGTGCTGTGTTTTTCAGTACTAAAACTTAACGAAATACCACAAGGAAATGAAAATGTGATTGGTTTGAAACTGAAGAAAAATCGAATAGATGGAGGAAGAGGAGTAGGGAAGTTTGGGGAAATAGTGATTGGAATGTTACCTCAAGATTTGGGATTTACTTTATTTTTGCCATCTGAGAAAGCATTTGAGCGGGATCTGGGATTGAGATTGGATGAGAATGAGAATGAGAACAACACATATGCAATACTAACTCGTGTACTCGGGTTTTCAGCTGTACCAGCAAGGATTTATGCGGATGATGTACAAATTGGAAAGGAGATTGATTATGAATCAATATCGGGATACACTCTGTATATATCCAAAGATTCAGATGGGTTGTTGATAGTTAATAGAATTGCTTCGGAAATGGTGGATTTGAGAAGAGGGAAGATTGTTGTACATATTATGGATGGGGTGATAATGGATCCAGAATTCGAGCAATCTGTTCGACCTGATGATGATTGAGTTGAGTTGAACTAAGGTTTCATGATTTGATGGTAGCTGATTACCCCGGCCATTTTCACCTTAGGGAAAACTTATGAAGCTTGTTGCATTGGGATGGCGCAGACAGATCTATAGAGATGAAAAACTTTGGTTTATAACTTTGCTGAATTCGAGCAAATATAGTGGCATAGATTTCCTGGAGATTCTCTACAAATCGAAGACAACATTGTACCAGATCAGTTCTGCTTATGAAGAGGAATTATGCATCACTTGAGTCTGGGTTTTTCAGAAATAGTATTTCTATCTTCTAAGATAGGGTAAGTTCTGTGTATACTATACTCTGCATTGTGGGATTACACTGGGTATGTTGTTATTGGTGTTGCTTATGAAGAGGAATTCTAGTTGAATATCAGCTTCGGATAATGGCAGACGAGGCGGGCATCCATCAATAGCACAACCGATACCAGCACCATGAGATTCTCCAAATGTTGTAGAGCAGAAGAAAGTTCCATATGTATTTCCAGCAGCCTTTATCTCTGTGTATAAGCATATTCAAACTTGTAAACTACTTGTGAGTTGGGAAGCTGATTGAAGAAATTTTGAAACATTCATGTCTATGGGATTATTCATTTTTTTAACGTAGGTATTAGTTTTGCAGAGTTTAGTAATTCATGGATTAGTTATTCCACATTCTATCTTTTACGGATAAGGAGGTTCAGATATACCGTTTACCGTTTACGTTTGGTAGAACTTTTCAGCATGAATTTAGATTAGTCGGACCTCAAAATGAACATCGAATACCGAGTGAATAAAAATAAAATAGTGCCTTTCATAGTTTCTAAAATCCCTCCGGAGGCCTAACCCTCTTTCTCCACTTGATTCTGAAGTTGAGCGGCTTCTATCGTTGGCAAACACCTAAAAGTACTTAATTACCATTTGAATTAGATTGCCAATTAATTATAGTAGAGATTTACCTATAGTTAAATTATAGTCACTTTATTATGTATAAACTTTAAAAATGGTCAGTACATAAAACTTAAACTAATGTTTCTCACAGTATAGGTGATGAAGCTCATTTAGCTTCACTTTAGTGAAAAGGAGGATCAATTAGTCTTTCCTTAATATAAAGTTTTATTTCTTCTACATTCTCAATATAAGTTTCAAATGATTTTAATTGATGGCTAGCTTTGAGACATGTAGCAAGCTACATTTTAACCTGACCAAAAATATGTAGACTCAAAGCCAAAAGGTGTTGGGATTGAAATAATAAGGTGTGATGCAGAAGCAAACAATTGTAAACCTTAAATGACGGTAAATCAGAAAATTAGGAAGCATTAAAAACAAAGAAATTGTCGAGAGTTATTGTCATTTGTAGCTAGATCTTGGCCTTTGATGAAGATGAATTGATGTATTGTTTTCAACAACTCACATAGCCACGCCTATCAACAACAAGACGACTACTTCTTGCATGCCACTAAACGTTGCTCTTTAATGCTTGGGCTCGCTCAATACAAGAATTGTAGCCCAACCTTGCTTAAGGCTAAAGTCGTGGACTACACCCCATGAGAGCTCTCTATTTGACTAACATACTCCCTTTTGATCTCCCCAATACCTTCATATCAAAGCTAGGAATGATTGACTTTCGGATTTAAATAATATCACATAATAGCAATGTTCCTTCTCATTTCTTCTTTTATGACCACACCCCCGTAAGAGCCCTCTATAAGGCATTGCTCAAGTTTATATGATATGCACACTTTTGAGGCTCAATGTGGCATAGACCGAAGACAAATTTGTATGGGCCTAGGCCAAAGCGGAAAATACGTGACATGAGCTTAGGTCGCGATGACAAATCACTTTCAGCAGAATGATAATTAAAATGTACCAATTGGCAATAGCAGACTAGCAGTGTTAGAAAATTCACTAGGGTGAAAAAGGTATGCATTTGATTGAAGCCAAAACAAAATGAATGCCAATCACTAACAAGGAAAAATAAAAATCTGTTTTGTACAAATGAAATTACAAGCAAGAAAAAATGAATAAGCAAGAGGAAAATTTGCTAGTGATAAATTATACAGGAAAAATGTTCATATCTGTCTATGTATGGAGGTGAAAAAAGGATTTAAAACAAAATTGTGCCATTTTTGAGGAAGATCAAAACTAGTATGCAAATTTATCTATTTCATGCAAAAAAGATTCTTGTCCATCTCCTATGCTATGGCCATGCTCCATCTCAGATATGAAGATAGAGACAATCTTAAAACAATGTACTTACTTTCTTGTCGTCCATCTTCCAGCCTGAGAATTCGAGAATCAGTACTGTTGAAGGTACTGATCAGTATTCAATATACAAAATGACTATATGTGTTCTCTTGCACTTGACCTCCAAAGATTTGGATTCTACTTCTCATTTGGTGGCTACACATGCATTTACTTTTAGAAAATGAGTTTTTGGCTGTTTTACCTTTCCACCCGTGAATCTGTTAAATCTTCATTAGTCAGGTGCTGATTTGCTGATCACAGTCTGAGAATCATTTGTTCCGCGAAGATCTTATTTCACTCCTTTTTGTCTTCAGAAGTTGTTGAATTATGATGCTTCTCGGGTGACTTGGGAGGATCTTCACTTTTGGGTGACTCCAGTTTGTGTGCTGAAGTTGTGACATCTTGATGTTTTTCAGATGTGCTCAGAGACTCTTCACTTTTGTCAGGTGATTTTAAACCGTCATTTTTGTTATGGGGTAGATCTCTAGAGTCTGGTTTCTCACAGTGTTCATTGGTTGAATCCGTTTTAACTGTTGGTTCCACAACTTTCTCTGATTTGTGCGGTGAAGCTGTGGAATTAAGCTGTGGAGATTGTTCATCATTATGAGACAAGTCAATAGAACAATCCTTTTTGGCGGATAGATCAGTGCTATCCTTTTTTTCATCTTTCAAGTAAGCGTCATCTGCATTGTCCTCTTTAATTTCCTCAGCTTCCAAAGGGCCAAGCTTTGCATCAATACTCTTGATTGCAACTGTTAATGATCTTGCATCACGAGCAGCTGCCAGCCGTCCAGGTGATGATGCCTGTTTGTGAAGAAAAAAAGATATCAACACATGGTTAGGGTAGTTTCTTCCAAATTTAGCTGCAAGGATATCCAGAATCCGGTGAAGCACCTTTGTAAATTAGATTCAATAAATAGCTCTAACATTCAGTTTTGTCTTGATTAGACTGTGAATTGGCCAGCCAAGGCAACATGTGACAAAGCTATTTTTCGTCTGAAATATCCATTTGAATATTACTCCCTCTGTTTCAATTTGTTTGTCTGGTTTTGATTTGGCACGAAGTTTAAGAAAGTAAATAAGACTTTGGAATCTTGTGGTCTTAAACTAAAGTCGAAACTGAAGAGTTGCAAAAAGTAGAAAGAGACATTCTTTTTTAAACGGACTAAAAAGAAAAGTAAGACAAACAACTTGAAATGGAAAGAGTACCATTTTTCTTCACCTACTATATCTCCTCGTGTTGCTAACGGGGTCACAGAGTAGAATATAACTTAAGATAATGTAAGGAAAATAGTGGCAGGACAGAAAACACTGCTACTCCAATCTCCGAACTAGTTAGATGTAAGTGCATATTTTGGTCTTCCTATTTCTACCATTTTGGTGTTCTATTTTTCTTTCTCAACATTTTAATGCCTCGTCGAGAGAGAAACACTCCAAACAAAAGAAGCACTAATGTAAGTTCAATATATCCAAAGAAAGAGAATGGTACTATTTAATAACTGACCTCCAACAATTGCTCAGCCCTTTTCTTCAAAGCCTCGAAAGATGCTTCCTTGTGAATAAGTTTTAAGATGTGGGTCAAGTGAGGCAGAAGATTCTCGAGACGGTGTTGGTCTGTTTTGCATTGAGGAATAGTAGATACACAGCCTACTGGATAGAAGGGGCAGTTGGCAAGCTTCATTGGACATACAGTTATACAGTGCCTGTCCATTTCACGCCTCATGAGTGTTGCTGGGCATTTCTGCTCACATTGGAGTATTTTGAACGGACATGTTGAATCATGCAGTTCCAGCTGAGCTGCACTAAATCGAGCATTACATCCCTCATTTTCACAGTTCAATTCCCTGAAACCACACGAGGTGATATGCTTCGAAAGCTCTTCTTCAGATTTGAACCTCATACTGCAGTGATAAATGTTTTTGAAGTCAATATTTCTTATCGATGTTTGTGCCACTGTTATCCTCCTCGCCATCAACCAAAAGCCATTCATTTCCATTTCTTGTATGAAATCATCTATCCTTTCCTCTCTCCTTTCACTTAGCATCCATGATGAAACTTTGCAGAAAAAGTTCCTCTTAGACTGTGCAAAATCATCAATAAAATCAGATATAATATCATGAGGGTTGTCAGACACTTCAATAACCGAGTCACCTTCTAAGACAACAGATTCTGCAACAAACATCTCGCTTCTCTGGACAAGATAGTCCACCATTTCTCTTCTAATATCAACAGCCACAGAAGCGGGGCTATTCAACAAACCACCAGTCGTATTGTCAATACAGGCAGAGGCCAATCCAGGGAGAAATTCATCCGCTACCTTTTGAACCATCTCTGCATCAAATAGATCACAGTGGAAGAGAGCATCGTCGTCCTCAACTTCCTCAATTGCTGCTGGTTTAGTTTCCTTCACTTCCTCTAATTGCACATCTTCAAGTTCTGCTGTTTTGATTTTTTCTTCAACTGTAGGGAGGTCCATGTTCAAAGAAGCTTCCGACATGTCCAAAGAGATAGAAAACTGCAAACGACATAGTATGTTCAGTACCACAGATACTGAAAATGAATATAAAGAAAACTCCTGAAAGAAAATAAGTCTCCAAAAGCATGACTGGATGATCTTGGCTGGTGAAATAAATAACCATCAGTAAATATGACTGGCGAAGAAAAACGAATATCACTGGAGTAAAGAAAATTTCAGATTCATTCATTTAGCTAGTTTAGGTAAAATATCCACAGTAAATATTCTTCTCCGCACTGGTGCCAATGCTACGTCAGTATAATACTCCCATGACTGCTTCCACTTTGGTTAGCTACATCTTATGATAAGAAGATAAAACATGGTTTTCCTGTTGTTTTGTCGCCGAGGAAATAAAAGCAGTAGTATAGATACGATACTACAACAACAACATACCCAGTGGGATCTGGGGAGGTTGGTGTGTCTTACCCCTACCTTGTGAAGGTAGATACGACACCAAACAACAAATACAAAAGCAACTAAGAGTAACAAACCATAAGTCATTTTAACCTAGATAAAACATACAAATAAAATATTATCATTTTGAAAACTAAAATAATTGAATCAACATGATTCTTTTTCTTGACTGCTGAAACAACTTGATTCTTGTGTTCGTGTGAACAACTCAAATCACTTTTTTTATCGCTCCAAACCAGTGCCGGAACCAAAAATCCTGACAAGGGGATTCGAAAAAATGCAAGAACACCATGTCTAGTACTGGCATTACAATGTCAATGCTTTTGTGTTCCCCTTTAACCATTTTCCTTAAAAATCAGATCAGATAAATTGCAACATCTTTAAGATGTGTATGCCAGGATACCCCAGGATGGGATTATATATTTTGTGGATAATCAATCCACTTTTTGTATAGAATAAGTTCTACCAAGAATTGGAATAACAATGATACTGGTTTCAGCTAAAGCCTCCAACCAAACACGAGATAGACTTAATCCGAAAACTTACATCGAAATAAACCCAAATAATCCTTTAAACCAAACATCATACAGAGGCAAAGCTAGGATTGCAACTTTATGGTTTCTACATTTTAGAATGACGACTTCAAGTGATAATAAATGGGTTCTAAATCTTATGTTGTACATATTTAATGATTTTTTTAAAAACACAAATATACCATTTGAACAAAAATTACTAAATTCAGCCGAACCCCTAAGTTGTGGGTTTGGTTGCAAACAAGAAATCAATGGAACCATAAACTCCCCTAGCAAATTCTGATCTTCAAATATTCTCAAGTTCCCAAAAACTGGTATGTGAGTCATTTTAGAAAAGAAATTTAAATTTCACCCACAAAACTTCAATTATTCTCAAGTTTCAACTTCAAAATGACCAAATGGAAGCTTCAAATCTTCGATCCGCCTCCGATAACCAAATACACATGAATTCATAATCAACACAGTAAGGAAGAGAGAGATCACCTCTACCTTCTCGTTCGTAAAATTAGATCAAAATTGAAAATCTGAAAACCTGTCAAATCAAATGGATATTCAACCAATACCCGCATAATAAATTCCAGAAATGAGCTCAAATTACAGCTTTATAACAAGAGAATCAAAAGCTAAAATGCATACAGAAAGGCATACAATTGTATGCAATAATAACAGATTTTCATGAATAAACATTGAATACCTTCAAATCTTGTGGGTTCCTATTTTGTCTCCGCACAATTTGGTGGGAAAATGTTGAAAAGCTCCATATTCTCAGACGTGCGTTCTATATGATACAAAAGGGCAATTTTGACCGTCAAAAGACAAAAACTTGTTTTTTTTTTTTCCTTCATCTAATATTCACATTGAAATTCCATTAATTTAGATTTCGTTTTAATTATGAATGTTTTTCTTTCCCAAAAAAACTAAAATAAAAAATAGTATATTATATTGTTTTGATTCTATTAACTTTACTTAGGCCTAACCTATCGATGACCCCTTAAAATTTGCACGAATTTTTACTTAGACACCTCAAATGAGCAATGTTTATTTTAGACACCTCATGTAGGGTTTTGCTGTGTCAAAAGTGTCATTTTGATACCCTTTTTCCAATCAATAAAAATATATAAGGTGTGTATGTTGCACTCGCAAATAACTTGTAAAGTGACTAATCAAACAACGAACATTTGTCATTTTTTGTCAAAATAATTCTTATTTTACAGAAACGCCTGCATATGCCCATTCCCACACCCCCACCCATTGTCTTCTCCAAGTACCTTTATCTTTTTTTTGCTAAAACACCTGGGAACACACCCATCTATCCGTGAAAGAATGATGTTAGTTTCATTTATGAGAGTGTTTTCAATTCACCGAAAATAATCACATCCATCATTTTTCTGAAATAACAAAACAAGAAATCAAGTGAATATCCAAATATTTTGAAGTGGACAACTTAATTTTGTTACCTTTGAATGTGGACAACTCTAAAACTTACGATCAAAATTTCTAGGAGTCCTTCATGCTTTCATTTACAATACTCTTTGCATTTACAAACATCTAGTTGAACTGAATATACAAACTTTTTGGATAGCTGAGACATGACTATCAAATTTTAAAAATCAAAATATGAAATATGAAAATTAGAAGATGAATGAAAAAATGTGGAGTGAATAACTCTTATTTATTGTTGAAGAAAGAGATATAACTTCACATGAGCGGGTTTAACAAAAAGAACTATAGTTCACTCATTTGTGGGCAAACTACCTTTAAGTTTTGTTTAATATTGGTTTGGATTTTGGATGAATTTGGAGTTAACAAAGACTACGTCGTTAAAAGATGGAAGTTGTAGTTCGCCTATAAATGAGTGGAACTGTCCGTTTTGATTTGTGTTTTTAGAGAGGTCTCTTTTGGTGTTTAGAGTTCAAAAAGTGTCCATTTTCATGCCAGACTCGTTTGAAACAACCTCTATAGCTCATAAAGACGGTGACATATTGCATACACTTTCATTATTCCGAATTTCACTATATATGTTAATTATCCCAAAATTATTATTTTTTCAGTTGCTTTGATTCTGTTAGGTATAAACTGTTAACNCAGCCCCCCACCCCCCAAAAAAATTTAAGTTTGTTTTTAAAAAATATTTTCAATTTCAAAAATTATTTTCTACTCTAGTAAAATAAAAGATATTTTTCATTCATAAATCAAACACTAAAAATCTTTTCCGAAAAATATTTTCTACTCACCAACCAAACATGAGAAAATAAGTCAAAAATCAACTTATTTTCCAGGAAAACATTTTCCTTCATACCAAACACACCCTATATTTTTTTGATTCTATTAACTTTACTTAGGCCTAACCCATCGATGGCCCCTTGAAATTTGCACGAACTTTCACTTAGACACCTCAAGTGGGCGATGTTTATTTTAGACATCTCATGTAGGGTCTTGTTGTGTCAAAAGTGTCATTATGACACCCTTTTTCCAATCAATAAAAATATATAAGGTGTGTATGTTACACTCGCGAATGACTTGTAAAGTGACTAATCAAACGACGACATTTGTCATTTTTGTCAAAATAATTCTTATTTTACAGAAACACCTGCACATGCCCGTTCCCCCACCCCCACCCATTGTCTTCTCCAAATACCTTTATCTTTTTTTTGCTAAAACACCTGGGAACACACCCATCTACACGTTGTTCCTTTTTTATTAGTGTCATCTTCAAATGCTTTTTTTTTTTTTTTTTTCCTAATTAGCAGGTTTAAAATTCATCAAAAATTAAATTTACTTCTCAGTAAATATTAAATTCTTTTATGAATGAATCTCATTAATAATTTAATATTTAAATTTTGAAATGGGTCTATTCCTAAATTTCTAAAATAGTTACCATCATTTTTCATCATTTTACTATAATTATTTTTATTCACCATGTTGGATATTTAAGTTTACAGAAATGGTGGCTGATAATGGGAAAGAAGAAGAAAAAAATAATTAAAAAAAACGACTAAAAAGGTCTTTCACGCGCACTCAACGAGTGTATTACACTCACTAAGACATGTAAGCAAAAAGTGTCAAAATGACATAGCAAGATCCTACATGAGGTGTCTAAAATGAAACATCGCCCACTTGAGGTGTCTAAGTGAAAGTTCGTGCCAACTTTAAGGGGCCATCGATGGTTAGGCCTAAGTAAAGTTAATAGAATCAAAACAATATAATATAATATTAAGGGGCCATCAATGGGTTAGGCCATCGTGGTAATTACTCTTTCATACTTAATCAAGAGGTCTCGAGTTCGAGTCCCTTTTGATACGGAGTTGCCTTTATTAAGGAAAGCATCAAAACATTGATAGGTTTGGACATGGAGTTGCCTTTATTAGGGAACACATCAAACTATTGATAGGTTTGGACATGTGAACAAGAGATGTGTGGGTCATGAGAGATTGGATATAGAGTGAGGTCGGAAGAGGTAAGCAGAAGAAGAATAGAGGGAGGTGTGATTAGAGACAAAGATGACACATCTTTAATTTACGGAAGATGTGACCTTAAATTGAAGGGTATAGAGGTTGCGGATCAGGGTAGAAGGTTAAGTAGGTAGTTAATAGTTGTCATATTACTAGATTACTCATGTGGAATATTTGGTTTGGTGGTAGTATAAAACATCGTACCTTTCTTCCGCTTAATTTGCTTGAGTCAGGTTTGTTTGAAAACGAGTCTAGCATCAAAACAGACATTTTTTGACCTCTAAACACCAAAAGAGACCCTTTCTAAAAACACACACCAAAACAAACAATTAGCCCATTTATGGGTGAACTACAACTATCATCTTTTAACGTTGGAGTCCCCGTTAACTCCAAATTTATCCAAACTAATGTTGCACAAACCCTAAAGGTCGTTCGCCCCCAAATGGGCGTACTACAATTTTTTTTGTTAACTTCTCACCTGAATATATATCTCTTTCTCAATTTTAAGTGTATTGTAAATACATATTATCATGACTTTTTCAATAATAAAAATATTTAAAAAATTGAATTTTTTTCTCATAAAATAAATTTCACTATTTATTTGCTTACAACAATAATAAAAAAACTACTAAGGTCGACGGAGACAACGATACCTCTTATGACCAATTTCCCAACATAAACAACATTGTTGTGGCATGTGACCTGGAGCAATGTCCATTTCATTTCTACGAAGCCTAACATTGTGACTCTAGAAGTTTCTTCTAATTCTTTTGGTAATGTCCTTAGAAGATTCTCTATCTTCTACAAATTTCATATTGATGTATGAAGTTGGTGTATCATCATCGAAAGAGGATCTCCCCACCCGTGAAAGAATGATGTTAGTTTCATTTATGAGCGTGTTTCAATTCACCGAAAATAATCGCATCCATCATTTTTTTGAAATAACAAAACAAGAAATCAAGTGAATATCCAAATATTTTGAAGTAGACAACTTAATTTTGTTACCTTTGAATGTGGACAACTCTAAAACTTACGATCAAAATTTCTAGGAGTCCTTCATGCTTTCATTTACAATACTCTTTGCATTTACAAACATCTAGTTGAACTGAATATACAAACTTTTTGGATAGCTGAGACATGACTATCAAATTTTAAAAATCAAAATATGAAATATGAAAATTAGAAGATGAATGAAAAAATGTGGAGTGAATAACTCTTATTTATTGTTGAAGAAAGAGATATAACTTCACATGAGAAAGAAAGAGATATAGATTCACGTGAACGGGGTTAACAAAAAGAATTATAGTTCACTCATTTGTGGGCGAACTATCTTTAAGTTTTGTTTAATATTTGTTTGGATTTTGGATGAATTTGGAGTTAACAAAGACTATGTCGTTAAAAGATGGAAGTTGTAGTTCTCCTATAAATGAGCGGAACAGTCCATTTAGAGAGGTCTCTTTTGGTGTTTAGAGTTCAAAAAGTGTCCATTTTCATGCCAGACTCGTTTGAAACAACCTCTATAGCTCATAAAGACGGTGACATATTGCATACACTTTCATTATTCCGAATTTCACTATATATGTTAATTATCCCAAAATTATTATTTTTTCAGTTGCTTTGATTCTGTTAGGTATAAACTGTTAACGTGAAAAGGGAGAGACAATTTTTGTTTCGAGGAAGAGCACGATAATTGTATGATTTCTAAATTAATCACCAAATCCATAATTAGATTTAGGTATTAACGGCATCACACATTCTTTTTTAAAAAAAATTATATAGATTTAGTTATTAGGGTTGCTTTAATAATTTTTTTAATATAAATATATGACTTAAGCAAAATTTATATATTGAATTCAGTTAAATCCACTTTTAAAATGATGGCTATATCATGTTTTGAACGGTAAAGTGAAGAGGTGACTTATTAATTCTTTCACAAAATATTATGCCACTAATAAGTTGAAAAATAATTGAGTCTCATTTTTCTACCTTAATTTTGGGTGACAAATATCATTTGTCGCAATATTTTATTTTATATATGTTGATTTTAGCATTTAAAAGAATATCAATCGCAAATCCATCACAAACTTCTTTTCTTTTATCAATTTTTTTTGTATAAAATTTTAAAATACACCGTATTTGATATATTATATGAAAATTATTAAATAAACGCTTAAAAGTAATTAAAAATATTAATTATTTGTTTGTTTGATAGTAGAGAATGTACCAAGTGCAACCGAAAAAAAAAAATTACTAAATGAGGAACACAACAAAACATTTCATGTTCACGTAGATTCCGTGAAAAGAGTGCAACCAAGGGGTGTGATGCCCTTTATAAAACCACTACTACATTTTATTCCCTAAAACAAAACTAGCTTAGTGATGGATTAATGAACTAATTAAACTAATTAAGTGTCATTTTCATGACACTAATTAATTATAATTAATTAACAAAACTTAGTGCAATAACATTTTCTATGAAAGCCAAATCCAATGCAGTCTCCACCGGAGAAATATTCGTTACGGCAGACAAGAGCGCAGTTGTGGTCATGCAGGCATGGACCCTTGTACCTATGGCTTTGCGAGATGCACACTCTTCCCTCCGCCCCTTGGATCAACATTTCTGCATCCATAATTTCAATTTAATCGGTTACAACATGTTATTCTGTATGTCAAATTTGTTACGATCGATAATAACTACAATTACATATTCAATGCGAATACTATTGCTATACCATAAGTTGGAAATTATTAATAGGGTCATTTTTTTATGATTCTTAATTAATTACCTTGAAGTATAGGTAATTATTTTTATATATCTTTGCATCAATAGAGGCCAAGTAAAGAGGGAAAAAAAAAGATTGATTTGTACAACAAATATATGACCAATATTCCTTCATGGGAAGCAACAAAAGTCGTAATAGACTAAATAGGAACATTTTATTTAAAATATATGTAAAAATGTGTAAGGATACATTTTAAATTAAGGGTGTGTTTGGTACCTAGAAAATATAAGTTCTTTAAAAAATGAAAAAAATAATAATATATTTTTCTGATGGAAGTAGAAAAAAAATATATTTCACAAGTGATATTCTAAATTTATTGTCTCATCCCCACATCAAGACCTCCATTTCTTGACCATCCCACCCCCAAACCTCTATTCCCCACCAATGGCGCAGACAAAAATCTTGCTAAGGGTGTTCAACAATCAATATATACTCATGAAAATTAATTTAATTTGTGATATATTTATATATTTATCAACCTTTTAATATTATACAGTATAATTTTTCGACGAATAGGATGTTGATCAACTGACCATCTTTTACTCTAAGTGGTTACACCACTAATCTCCATCATATTCCACCCATCATAATATTTTGTTAGATAACATATAATGTTCTGTGAATAATATCTTTCATTTACTTATCAAATATCATAAAATAACTCAAAACTCAGTTTTTTTCCCCAAAAATATTTTCCTTTATACAAAGCAAACTCAAGATATGAGCATTTTTCCTAAATGTTTTTTCTAAATATAAGTTCACATTAAAAAAAAAAGGAAGAGGAAAAAAGGACTTACGTGAAGTGAACAAAATGACAAGGAGAAACAAAAGACCAGAAATTTTCCTCTCCATTTTTTCTTTATTCCTTTCTTTTTTCACACAATGATATGATATTGTTACTCTTTAAGGCTAATGATATTCACTATAAATAGAGAAATGGTAGTGTCAAATGCCATAATTTTAAATTAAAAAATACAAATTAATTTTTTAAATTATTTATAAACGAACTTTAGTTCAATAAAAAAAGTAGAGTATAACATGACTTGTAGTATATTATATTCTTTAATATAATCATCTTGGTACGGACAATCTCCTCACATTGAGCATATGCATTTCTCGATATAAATGGTTTAAAGGTTGGTAAGAGTAATAAATATCAACAATAAAATTTGATTGTTGATAGTAATGGTTATATTCGATATACTCCCTCCATTTCAAAATAAGTGAATCGTTGACCCCTATATTTATAGTTCAAAATAAGTGAGTTTTTCAAATTTTAAGAGAGTTGTTGGACATTGTTTCCATTTTCAGTCCTCATTTATATCTTTAAAATGATATTTTTCAAAAGAGTTAATTGCTCATATTTATGATTTACTTTGAATTATTTATATTTTCAAGAATAGTTCGAGAATATCTAAAAGGGTAAAAGTGGAAAGTGGTGTTCATTTTATGTCATAAACTTTTTTTTCTTAATGAAACACATTGCCTCAACAATTCACTTATTTTGAAATGGAAGAAGTAAATAGGTTAAAAATTGGTAAAAGTAATAATATCAACTATCTCAAATCAAGTTTTTTGAAGAATTTGAGATTTCATCTTGTAAGTTAAAATCATGAAATAAAATCATATGTCCAAACACTAATTTTATCTCATAATTTTAAATCATGAGATAAAATCACATATCCAGACGAATGCTAAAATTGCCGTATCAAAAGAGTTTAATATAATAATTAGATATTTACCAAAGCATGCATGGCTAGTGGCTAACAGCTCAGCTCCTACTAGACTTTAGTGTTCCAAGGAGGAATCACGTGATTAAGAGACAAATTAAACATTAATTAATAAAATGATTAAATTTAGTGGTTTGCAAATTCAATACTACTATAGTTTTTAGGACTGTGTATCGATCAATTCAGTTCAATTTTGAAGTTTATCGGTTTAACTTATTGGTTATCGATTTGTAGAGATGCGAAATCATTATAGAACCACTAAAAAATTAACTTATCGGTTATTGATCGTTATCGGTTTAACCATTAAGATTTGACACAGAAAAAATCATTGAAAATCACATAAAAACAAGGTGACAAATCAAATGAACCATGCACATGAGTTCACAAGTTACATCTTTCTCAAAAGCAAACATTTTTACATTGTAGAATAACCAAGAATTTGGGACAACCAGAAATAAAAGTAGCAAACCAAATTCTAAGTCAAGGACTTTATATACACATGGTCTAAATATAATTATTTAATTTACTATCGAGTTATCGGTTAAACCGTTAAGAAAAACCTAAAACCGTTAAGAATCAATAACTCGATAACAAAAAAAATCAAAATCGTTAAACCAATAACCCTTTTTCGATCAAATTATCGATTTTGAACAACCCTAATAGTTTTACATGTTGTATACTATGGGTGTGTTTGGTATGAAGGAAAACATTTTCCGAAAAATGTTTTCCAATTTTCTCATGTTTGGTTGGGTTAAATGTTTTGGAAAATCTTTTCCAAATCAACTCATTTTCCTCAAATTTAAGGAAAATGACTTCCCTTCAAAACTTAAGGAAAACATTTTCCAAACCTCTCTTCCAACTTCAAATTACAATTTATTTTTTTGTTGAAAAATTCAATTTATTTTGTCTCTACCCTCAAACCAGCCCACCAACCACCCCCAAAAAAAAAATAATTTAAATCTTATTTTTAAATTCAATTTTTTTACCTCACCTTNACTATCACATCTAAAACTAAAAGTGTCACTAAAGGAAAAGAGACATTTTATTACCGTATTTAACGTTAATTGAGTTAATGTTAATATATATTATGGGTTAAAAATATACTTAATATAATAGTAATAAAATAAAAAACTAATTACAAATATAATTTAAATTTTTAATGGGAAAAGGGTCAAAAATGCCCTTAAACTATGTGAAAGGAACAAAAATGTCCTCCGTTTATAGTTTGGCTTAAAAATGCCCTTACCGTCAATACTTTGGTTCAAAAATGCCTTCCGTTTGTATTTTGGTTCAAAAATGTTTTTGCCGTCAATATTTAGTCCAAAATGCCCTTATTGTTATTTAATGGAGCAAAATGTTCATTTTTCAAATTAATATATTATTAATTTATTTTTAATACATTCTTTTTCTAATAATGTTTTTTTAAAAAAAATTAGCAAATGTTTATCTTACTTCAATTCAGAAAAAAATAAAAAATAAAAATATTTCTTATTTTATTATCATTATTTTTATCGTTATATAAATATAAATTAATGATGGATATACTATGATCTTATATATATGACATGTATTATCTGTCGAAACGGTACATGAAGTTATTATATTTTAATTGATAAAATGAGATTAAGAAGAAAAAAATATTTCCTACATTTTATTTGTTAAAGTGATTTAGAAGAAAGAAAACAAGAATAGAGTTTTTTAATAATATTTTAATTAGGAGGAAGATGTGTTTAAAAATAAAAAAATATAATATATTTATTTTGAAAAGGGCAATTTTGACCCATTTTGTAATTATAGGGGCATTTCTGAACCAAAGTATTGGTTGCAAGGGCATTTTTGAGCCGAAATATTGATAGTAAGGACATTTTTTAGTCAAACTATAAACAGAGGACATTTTTATTCCTTTCATATAGTTTAAGGGCATTTTTTACCCTTTTCCATTCTTAATTAAAACTCCGACATAGATTTAGGTTAATTAAATGCAAATGAAGACAAAAATCAGCAAAAGGAGGTTGGACGGTTCTGACCCAAAAATCAAAAAGATCTTTGGGTTGTTGGTGGGATATTATTATAATATTTGAGATTTGAGACTATAAGATATAATTCGAGTCAATTCCCTAAATGGTCACCCAAATTTAGGGAATTGCCTTAAAATATCATTTATGTTTTATTTATGACAAAATATCACTTAACTATCACTATTTTCCTAAAAATATACTTGACATTTCAAAAGTCTTACTCTCTCCTAGTTGGCATGACATGTCATTAAAGTCTTTTTTTTTTAATAATAGACTAGTTTGATTCATTAAACTCATTTAACTAAAATAATGATATTATTATTTTCTAAAAAGTATAAATTAGTTTATTAAGAAGAAATTTCATGCTTAAGAATCTTTTATCATAATTAATTTTTTTTATGCTATGAAAAATAGTTTTTAAAAAATTACTATAATGTCACCAATTTTGAATACTTATAAACACATATATTCAAAAAATATTGATATATAAATCACTCATGAATGTCAACTTACATCAATTAATCATATGTTATATAATGGATCAATAATATTAAAGTTCAATTAACTATTAAAAAATAATTAATTGGGTACTTTGAAATCCATACTTATAATATCTTTTTTTGAAAAGAAAATAGAAAGGGAATAATATTTATATTAGAAAGTAAAATTTTGATCTTTATTTATCAGTATATTAATCTCATTATAATATGTATATTATTGAATTAAAATAGGCAAGTCAATTAATTATTACTTGTATTTCATGAATTTGGGATGAGATAAGAATATATATTGGTGTTTAATTGTATGATAAGTTTAAATATAATATAATACATCAATAAAAGAATAAAAATAAAAAATGAAATTAAAAAAAAAATTTAAAAAATTCTCTTTCTTACTAACTTTTTTGTCAACCTTACAATTTTCTTTGAATACTTTTATTAAAAAAAAATTGCTTAAAATTTTCAAATAATTTACTTAGGGATTTTGAAAATTATCAAGTAATAATTGCACACAGTTTTTTTCATTGAATTTTGTTTGGTAAAAAAATATAAGGAATTAGTTGTGTTTTTTTAATTTTTTTATAATCTTCATAAATTCTCATGTAATTTATATATTTATTTTTTAGAGACATAAGTTTGATGAATTAATAGGTCTATTATTTTTTCAAATGATGATTTAATAACATGATATATCAACTAGAATAGAAGGAGACTTTTGAGATATTTAATATTTATTTATTTTGGGATAAAAAATAGTAATAAAATTATTCACTTTCTATTTTTTTTCAAGAAAAAAATATTGTAAGCATGAATTTCAAAATACACAATTGATTCTATTGTAATAGTTACTTGACATTTAATATTATTGATTCATTATAAAAAAAAAATTATGATTAATTGATGTAAGTTAGCATTAATGAGTGATTTGTATATCGATTTTTTTTAATGTATATGTTTATAAGTATTCAAATTGATGATATTATAGTACGTTTTAAAAACATATTCTTCATAACATAAAAAAATAAAAAGTTTAATTATAATAAAAGATTCTTTAAGTATGAAGATTTACTCTTAATAAACTAATATATATATTAAAAATAATATGATCATTATTTTAGTTAAATGAGTTTAATGAATCAAACTAGTCTATTATTAAAAAAAAAGACTTTAATGACATGTCATGCCAACTAGGAGAGAATAAGACTTTTGAAGTGTCAAGTATATTTTGAGGAAAATAGTGATAGTTGAGTGATATTTTTGTCCTAAATGAAACATAAATGATAGTTCATAGGAATTCCCTAAACTTGAGTGACCATTTAGGGAATTGACTCATGTAATTCGAATCGATATTAAATTTACTAAGTTTAAAATTTATGATTTAAAATATATTATAAATTTATAATATTGGTAGGAATATAAAAATCTATGGGAAAATGCGTCGCATAAAGTCATTGTTTACAAATTTAAGACGTGTGTCATTTTCCAAAAACAAACCTTAAAAAATACTTTTTCCGTTCATCTTTATTTGTGCATTATATTATTTTACGATATTTAATAATATTTGACCAATTTATTAAATCAATAAATAGTTTATCATGTTGTGTCTATTTTACTCTTATTATTATAATGTGTTAAATTAATAGTGGACAACTATTGTTGAACAGAGAGAGTAGATCACATTAATTAGCAGAACGAATGAACTATTAAATAAAATCATTTTAATAAAATATATCATCAACAGTAACACATATGATTCGATTAAAGTCTTAAAGAATTAGGAAGCTCCTATCTTTGTTTTGCTAGAAAATTCGAACTAAATATTTTTAGAAAAACTATATAACTAGAGTACTAGACATATTTTATTATCATATATATTTGATTGTGACAGTATCTCACACTCCCACCCCTACGATCTTCAAATATCTCCATTATCTCCCTCTCTTTCTTAATCCTCTCAATCAGAGGCGGAGCTACGTGAAACCGAGGGGAGTCACTCGAATCCCCTCGCGGAAAAATTACACTATATATATAAGGTTAAATTCTGGTTTTATGGGTATATTAATTAAAATGAACCCTCTCAACACTAAAGAGAAGGATAGCGGAATGGTCAAGGGGTTCAAATTCCGCCTGAAAGGGCTGAGTTCGAATCTCATCAGGCGCAAATGGCAATAGTGTTTTTTCATCTTATTTTTAGTAAAAATTAGGCAAATGACATAGTATAAAAAAGAAATTACTTCCTTTCCCTACTCTTTCATTAATTACCAAAAATCCCTTTTTTTAGTGTTTTTCGGATACATAATATAGCAGTGTGGATACTTAATATAGCAGCGCGAATACTTTAATTAATAACGGACGGATACTTAAATTATTAAGTTGTTAGCAATACGGATACTTAATTAACGGGCGGATGCATAATATAGCAGCGTGGATACTTAAATTATTAAGTTGTTAGCAGCACGGATACTTAATTAACGGGCGGAGTTGAATTGGGGGAAAATAAGGGATTTTTGTATTTTAGTAAAAGAGTAGGGAAATATTGAGAATAAGTATAGAAGTGTGTGTATTTAAGTAATTTTTCCTTTTTTATGCTTTAAAAGGGTTGAGAAGTTTTGGGCCCAGATTCCCAAACAAATGAAAAGGCCTCATTGGTTCAATGTGAAGCTTTATCCTTTTTATTTTTCATTATTTTATTTTTATGCTATTTCTTTTCTTTTTTTTCAATTTATCTTTGTTTAAAGGGAAAAGGGACGGATTTACCTTCGAACTTTAATAAATGGTATGTATATGCCATCCGTTATACTTTGCGTCCACATAAGCCCCTTCCGTCCAATTATAGGTACACATATACCCCTTTCACTAACGGAACCCCTAATTGCTTACACGTGTCTTATTCTTATTGAACTACCCGTTTGCCCTTTTTTTTTAAACCCATAACCCAATATCCACCCAATTTCTTAGAACAAAGTTCAACAATCACCAGAAAACAGAGCACAAGTACTCAAAAAGTACAAATTTGGCAAAACACCAGTGTTCCTACCGGAAAATCAACTAAATTTACAATGGACGTTCGTCGGCGACCTGTTAAGCCTCTATACACATCTAAAGATGCTTCCGCCGGCGAACCTCTGAAACAACAAGAAGTTTCTTCTCCTAAAGCATTTGATGCGCTTCCACTCCCATTGTACCTAACCATTGGGTTGTTTTTCACAATGTTTTTCTCTGTTATGTATTTTCTTCTCGTAAGGTGGCGTGAGAAGATCCGTAATTCTATTCCTCTTCATGTGGTTACCCTTTCTGAATTGTTAGCTATAGTGTCATTGATTGCTTCCGTTATATATCTTTTGGGTTTCTTTGGGATTGAGTTTGTTCAGTCGTTTGTGTCCAGGTCGAATAGTGATTCATGGGATATTGAGGATGAGAATGTTGAGCAACTTATTATTGAGGAAGATAGCCGTCGTGGACCATGTGTTGCTGCCACTACTCTTGGCTGCGTTGTGCCTCCACCACTTGTTTGGAAAATTGCCCCAATGGTTCCACAGCAACCTGCTAAGGTAGCTTTGTCCCAAACGGAGAAGCCTGCGCCAACAATTATGCCCGCATTATCGGAAGATGACGAGGAGATTATACAATCTGTTGTTCAGGGTAAAACACCATCATATTCGTTGGAATCAAAGCTTGGTGATTGTATGAGAGCTGCTTCGATTCGAAAAGAGGCGTTACAGAGGATTACAGGGAAGTCATTGGAAGGGCTCCCATTGGAGGGATTTGACTATGAGTCTATTCTTGGACAGTGCTGTGAGATGCCTGTAGGATATGTGCAAATACCGGTGGGTATTGCTGGGCCTTTGTTGCTTGATGGGAGAGAGTACTCAGTGCCAATGGTAACTACAGAAGGATGTTTAGTGGCTAGCACCAACAGGGGTTGCAAGGCTATCTTTGTCTCTGGTGGCGCCGATAGCGTTTTGCTCAGAGATGGGATGACAAGAGCTCCGGTTGTCCGGTTCTCCACCGCCAAAAGAGTCGCTGAGTTGAAATTCTTGGTTGAGGATCCCAACTTTGTTCTAAGAAATTGGGTGGATATTGGGTTATGGGGTGGATAGTTGGGTTATGGGTTAAAAAAAGGGGTCAAACGGGTAGTTCAATAGGAATAAGACACGTGTAAGCAATTAGGGTCCGTTAGTGAGAGGGGTATATGTGTACCTATAATTGGACGGAAGGGGCTTATATGGACGCAAAGTATAACGGAGGGCATATACGTACCATTTATTAAAGTTCGGGGGTAAATCCGTCCCTTCTCCCTTGTTTAAATTTACTAGCCACATTCGTTGTAAATTTTTCTTTTAGATTCTTCTTAATATTTTTCATTTTGTTTCTACATAGTTCTCTTTATGTGTACTAAGTTGAAGAAACGATAAATTTTTATTAAATTTTAAATTGAGTTAGAAAAAATATTTATATATAATAAAGTAAATTAAATTTAACTGAACGAAGAAATATTAAAATTGTGAATAGTTTTTTAAACAAAATCTATTTAATTTAATTTTTTTATTTAATTTCATTGTATTTATTTTCAATTTTATTCTAAGGAGATGAAAATTAAACTAATCTTATTGATCATTTGTTTTTTTACAAATGACTAACCTAGTAAATTGAATTATTGAACTAAAAAAAAGATAATGTCATTTATTTATTTTCTAAATATGTCAATTTTTACCCCTTTTAAAAAATCTTGGTGATTTTTATAGTAACATAGATTGAAAGGGCACGATTTCAGAATTTTTTAAATAAAAAAAATCAAAATAAAATAAAACATGACAAAACTTAAAGAAAAAAAGAGCACAAGAATTTGAAAAAAAAAACTCGATGGAGCAGGGTAAAAAGTAAGAAGAACCTAAACGCGGCATAACAAGACAAGTTAAATTTAGCGAGTTAAGATTAATATTTTTCTTTCCCATCTCACGTATTTATTACTTTATACTTCGAACCCCCTTAGCGAACATCCTGGCTCCGCCACTACTCTCAATACATGTTTGCATGTCCCAAATTCAAAACTAAATCTTGATAGTCAAAAGTATACAAAGATGTTTTTTTTTTTTCATTATTCTAATATATCTTGGTTTACATCCCATTCATGTATCTGAGATAGAGTTCATATTACTCTAAAGTTCGATTTTATAAACTTTTACAAATTAGGTTTTACATTGTTTGTTTTTGTTGTTTCTCAACTATTTTAATGGATGACCATTTACAATTAAAATCGGATGATTCTTGTTAAATGTATATCTCAGTTTCGATTCTATACCAATCCATGCCGATTATTTTGTTTGTTTTTCATTAACGATTTTGTTATGTATTTTGTCATTGCAGGGTCTTCATCTGCCAACATTCAAAGTGAAAATAGATCTAAGTTTAGGAACAATCCAATAAAAAATGGAAGAATTATGTGCCAAACTTTAATTAACATAACAGATACACATTTAAACCCTTTAAAACTATTGGATACACATATCTCGCTTTTAATGATATATGTATCTCGCATTAACTACCAAAGAAGGAACTGATGAAGAAGATAAAGTTTAGGGTTACACAATTATTTTGGTTTGTGATTTCGTTATTTATGAAAACCTGTTAGAGTTCACATGCAAGGATCTTGTAATCAGTTTGGGTTGTTAATTTGTCATCAATTAATCCTTTAATTAAGGAAATTGGTTACATCCCCTTTAATTCAAATTAATAATTCGTGTATCTCGACTTTTAAAACTGTCGAATACACGTATCTCACCTTTAATGATACATGTATCTCGCGGTCAAAATATGATATAGAAAGTAATATTACAAACTACCGTGAATTCTATAATTAGGATCTAAAGTGTGTTTATATAGTTTGCCTACTATTTTTTGCCTCGCTCATTTATTTGTTATTACCAAACTATCGAAAGAGAAAAAAAGTAATTACCTCCAAAAGAAGATTTTATGTAATGATCATTCAAACCCATTAAATTCATATATGTAGATCTCAACCTAAATAAATAGAAATATTTTCAAAACTCATTCATAAATTAATATCCTGAAATTGGAATAAAAAGTAAATAAGAAAAGCCAATCAATCTAAACAAATCGTAATTGAAAGAGAAAATAAAGTCCTAAATTCGAATTTTATAAAATGAATATTAATGAATGGAATTGTTTATAAATACAACAATAACAATACATCCAGTGTAATTTAAATAGTTATCCTAAAATTCAGCACAAGCCACTTACTAATTGTACTTTATAGTATAACAAACTCGTATGGTAGAAATAACGCTTACTAGCTCCTTTTCAATCCTATTTTGGAAAAGTAATTCAACTATCAACATTAATGTTGATTAGACTCTTTAAAATATTATTGTATGTGTTAGATCCTTTATAAATTTACTAATTTTGAAGGATTCGACACGTACAGATCAATAATTTTTAAAAGTTCCAGTAACATAAATTATCATAGTGAAATTTAAAACTTTATCAAGTGACTATTTTCAATTACAGAGACTAAAAATATAGCTATTGTGAATTTTAACTGCTTATATAAGTGATTTAGGGCGAGGAATCATATTACTCATTTCAACATGTTTTGGTACCATATTCCTAACAGCTTAATATTTTATTTTATTTTATTTTCATATTGGGGTGGAGAGGGGATTACAATACGGGAAATCGAAACTTCATCATCAAGGTGGGAGTTTAAATAGTCAATCAACTAAGCTACTAAACCTTGCTATTATTACCTCTCCTTTTTTTATCAATTCAATGTCAACTCATCTCTTCTATATTTTCAGCATATATCTCTTTCACCCTTTGAAGGTAGAGGTGAAGATAAAATTGGCGTACACTCCATCTTCTCGATATTTCACTCGTGAAATTACACTTATATGTTGTTGATGTTGTTGCTTTTTTATCAATTCAATTCATTTCATTTCCATTGCCGATTTCACTTGACATTCAAAATTTCAAATCATTTACCTCCTTTTAAAAAGGATTTCTTTGCGTTTACATTCAAACTGCAAGTATGTTGTGTTCGAACTCTTCAATTGATGTGTGAAAGAACCTGCATTTTTAGAGGATCCGATACGAGTACGACAACACAACAATTTTGAAGAGTCCAATCAACATCGACTGCAACAGCTGCCCAACTCAGACGGGTAATTCTGCACACGTATGTTTCATCTCTGATAAGACAGATAATGAATGACCTTAAACAGAGAAATTTATCAAAATTCAAAACGACTCTGTACACCTTATTGTTCTTAACAAACACCTCGTCCATAATTTATTGCATGATAAACTGTTACTGCAATGTGTAAGATGCTTTACGACATCAGCAATATTGATCCGAAGGAGACATAAATACGTCTGGTTCAACCGGAACAATATTCGAGTATAAATTCTTCCTGTCAGAATCGATTACAATAGATATAGCAAATTCCATGTATTTGATGATATAATTCCTATTGAGCCTCCAATTTCACTAAAGAATATGGTTAAAGAATGAAATGGAATAGCAAACGTTGAACACAGCCAACATTTTCATTTCTCTCTGTCACAACCAAAGTGCACCGGATAAATATGGGGCGAGGTATGTCAGAATTAAGTTAGCAACTTCACTCGTAGTCGAGATGCAACTGCAAAGTGCAGTTCCCTTTTGCAGAATCATGGATCAGCTTGTGTACAACCTGCTTCTCCACAGCTAGTAGCATGAGCCACAATGTGATCATTGGCCATGATTTCTACATCAACAATACTTTCGATATCTTTCTCATATACACGACCAGAGACCATAAAGCTAACCATGCTGAAACATATAGCAAGATCACACCAGAAGCTACAAAAGTTCCAGCCCCTGATAAACTGCAGAGAGGATAGTTACAGAGGTCAAAGAAACATTCACATGAATCTTCAATCAAAACAATCAACATCCCTTTTCCTTCAAATATTAGCGTGAGTATAGAACAGAAAAGTTACCTGCTATCTCTGGTAAGGAGAAGGATGGTCAATGCAGTCATCTGAGTGGCTGTTTTCCACTTCCCCAAGTTATTCACAGCGACAGCCTGGAAAATTCATTATTTAATACTGGGATAACTAAATCACGAAGTGGATTACTCTTAAGAGTGAATAATAATAGGTTGATTGTGAACCTCTGAAAGTTTACCACCCTGAGAAGCTGCCCATTCTCTAACTGCAGACATAGTTATCTACAAAAAGATTTGCAAAATGAATAAAAAAAACAGTGTTTATCATTCATCCACAGTGAAAAATAACTAAAGATGCAGTGAAAAGATTTTCGAGGAACATGGAAAAGCATCGTATGATGTATATTTGAGAAAAGGTAATAAAAGAGCATCATGGAAAAACAGATATTGCACCTTGAGCAAAAGCGACTCCCAGGCTAAATATGGACTAAGATATCTCAAAGACCAGAAAGATCACATACTATGCAAAACTTAATAATCTAAAAATACAATAAGGTTTATCAAGAATACGCACAGTTCCAATCCATGTTCTCAAGAGTTCTCAAATGCCTCTTTCTTTTCAATCTAAGACGATCAGTGCTTGCATGTTTCAGAGAAGTTTATCCTCGCAGCATTACTTGAAATATTCATACTCGATAGTTTACTTGACACAAATGAAGAGGAACAGTTCTTACTAAATACATTTCAGCAAGAAGGATATGAATAATAGCTTCAGGGAACTCTAGAAAAAATATTGTGATTGTAATCCCACACTGTGGGAAACAATAGCAAAGATAGTATCTTTTGAACAACTAAACTTATACGTGGAAAATCTATGCATTAGAATTAAGATTAAAAAAATTATGACCGTGGTATCTGGGCCAGCTTTCACGCACCTAGAATTAAGATAATAATTCAGTTCAACACCAAAAGTACTATTAACTACTTAACACAATTTACCTCATGATAAATGTCATTTTCATTTCCCTTATAACACAGATTTGTAGTTTCTTACTAATATACTAGAAGCTCAAATTGCTAATCAAATTTAACGTGTATGATGGATCCAATTACTATATGGTTTGAATTTTTCAGTTAAGTTCTTCTTATTCTTCCAGGCCCTTGCAACTCCACCCCAACCTCCCCCCATCACCAGAAAAAACAAGTAAAATAAAAACTGAAGTGTGCAGCGGGCAATGATCCAGTGACCACCGAGAGACATGCTCCCATGCAATATAATTGTATACTGATAGAGTGAATAGAATGCTAAAAGGATCAAAACTTTTCACATCAATGCTAACAGTTTTCATGGTCCATCTAACATCTTCTATTTCCCTAAGGCCAGTGTACAAAAGAATTTAACAGAAATATAATCTTAGTGAAACCTTCTGCAAATTTAAAAACTCTTTCAGAAACTCATTATCCAAAATGTTCCTCTGGTATACTGCAACAAAAAAAACCATGTCGAAAATGAAAAGTGCAAGTCCGTTATGGTGTTTACACACCTACAAGAGAAAAGAACTATGACAACATAGTTCCTGATCTCATGACTATTAATATCACAAATTTAAGTTCTATTTCTGAAAAAAATACCATGTGAAAGGAAATGCAATCTATATTAGTATAAAGCGGCATTATTCCTTCACTAAATCCTCCCTCACTTGTCAGACTGTCATCCAAAGGAAGTTTTACGATATCTTGATTGGAAACCATAATGCTCTAAAGCACGTCGTTATGGCACTTTGGAACACTGCCAATGTGAAAGGAAATGAAATTATGAACAGAAGTACAGTTAATCCACTCACCTCCCTGCCAATTATAGCAATTGAAGGTACAGTTAGTAGCCATGGCAATTGTCCAAACAAACTAGCCTCCAAAGGTTTGGTGCACAACAAGATCAAGGTGGCAGCGACCATTAGCTGTTGAAGTCGAGAAGAGTTGTATAAAAAATGTCTGCTCTTTTATTACAAGCAATTATGCTCAAGAGTCTCAAACATTATGGATAATGGAAGTAACTTGGCTAGCAAACTGGCCAAACTTCCAGGTAATACCATGTGAGTTAAAGAATAAAGAGAAAATACCTTATCAGCCACTGGATCTAAAAATGCACCAAAGGCAGTTCCTAAGTTCATCTGGACGTGTCAAACCAGCCAATTTTGAAAGTTGAGATAAGAAATTATAACTCAAGAAGAAATGATTCTATTGAACAGCAGAAGCATGTACCTTGCGAGCAAGATATCCATCAAGCCAATCAGTTATTGCTGCAGCAATAAATATACCTGTTGTAGCGGTTGGTCCCCACCAGCTATCAACGTAGAATGCTATATTAAAAAGGCTACAAAATCAGTTTTCTTTTACAGTGTATCATCTGAAAACAAATTATGCTGTCCAACCAAGAAAATAGAAAAAGTTGAGAAATTCTAATAAACTTATCCTCTCATCCTGATTTGTCCTAATGACTGTGTAAAGGGTAACAAGTGAAACTTACAATCCAAGAATTTCTGAGATTAAGTAATAAAAGAGATCAGCAAACCCATATGCCACTCATTAGAAAAGCTTACAATAGACTAATAACAACTACGTTAAATCGTCAGATATCTGAAACGCCTACTCTCTTTATTCAACTATTAAGAAGTTCTATACAGCCTTTAGATCAGAATTCAGGACAGTTTCCTCATATGTATCATCTGTTTCTTGTCTCTAATCAATATGCACCATGCTCCTCAAGTTAGCAATTCAACAAGCAAAAGGGATTTTTTTTTCTCTTTTTACTTATTCCAGCTCCCAAACCATTGTTCCATTGCAAAAAGATACAACTAGTTTTTCTAAGTACACGGAATTTCGGAAGAAAATCAGTGGCTTTCTCCTCTCCCACTCATTACACCAATCATTTCACACCAAATTGAGCAACTTCCTTTTTTTTCTGGATAAGTCAAATTGAGTAACTTTAATGCAAAACGAATACATACTTCCTTCTTCAATCTAAATGCATCAATCAATTCTACTAATCAACTTAAGACATTGAAACTCACAAAAAGGAGAAAATCAGCTCCAATTACACTCCAATTTCAGATATCACAACTAAATTTACCACATTGCACCCTCTCAATTAGCTAGGGTTAAACAAAACTAATTGTATCCCCCAAAAACTTACTGGTAACGAGAACCGGAATAGCGGCTACACGTCCGATTGTCAAAATTGTAGGCAGTGTGAGCAGTTTAGCAGACTTTGATGGAGCTGATGACGACGACGACGACCTCAATGTCTTCTCCCTGTGGTGATCCTCCTTGTTACCAGGTGTATAGCCCATGCCAGTGGTAGAAATATTCCTCACTGAAAAAGGGGCATACTCCTCCTTCTCCTTCTGACAGGAAAAAACTGAGACCTTCAAGAATCCCGGCGCCGGAGTTGAGATCCTCCGGCAACGGTATATGTGTGTCGGCACCACCGGAAAATTTGTTGTTGGCGCGGCGGTGGAGGAGAAGGTGCGGTAAAAATTGTAGGGCATGTGGCCATAAATAGAGACCACAGCTTTGAGTTTGAGCCCCACGAGCATCGTCAATTTTATTTTTTTTGGTAATAATACGCACAAAGGCTTAGGTTAGTCGAGCTGGTTGGTGAAGAGGCTTATTTTGCTAATAATGTCTTTTAACTTGCGCAATCGATCTCAATCATATTTGCGCAATCGATCTCAATCATATTTTGGTTTTTCAATTTTGTACGTGCTTTTCTCATATATCACTAGCACGATCAGGATCTAAGATATAAAAATCTCAAATTAAATGATATATTTATATTTTATATTTTTTTTTATCTTATAAAGTTACAATTTTATAGGTCATTTATAATTTAGTAAAAAATAAAATTTATGTTATTTTTTTATAAGAGATTTGTTTTTTTCTACTTATAGGTGAATGTTTGGATATTTCATATGAAAATTTGAAAAAAGTATTTTTTTGTTTTCAAATGAAAAAATGATAGTAATTGAAAATTAGATTGTATTTGGTCATGAATATAAATTGAAGTAACTTTTATTTTTTGTGACTGAAAAAGGTAAAAATAATTTTTTGATGTTTTTAAAATTTCTGAAAATTTCAAAATTTAACTAAAATTTAATTTTGTTTTTCAATTTAACTAAAATCAACTCAAACCCTAATGAACACTCTTGCTCTGAGATCTAGTTCGGTACTCACTGCAGCCCCTCTCTGTTATTCACGGCGTTCTCCTGAAGTTCACCTCTACCGCTGCCGATTAAATCACTGTAATTTCTTCATTTAGGATTACGTTTTGTTTCATTTTTGAAGCAAACTGTTAAATTTACATTCAAATTAGATCACCGTCCTGATCATATATTCATCTCCACTTGATTAATCGCAAGGTTCAAGCAATTTCACAATCGAAGAAACGAATTGATCTCCAGAATGGCGTTAACGAACTTTATACTGACAGTTGCGGGAGTGAGCGCTGTGGTTTTACTGATGAGGAGCGACGTTAAACAGTCTGCCTCCATCTTCAAGCGCAACGTTCGTCAAATTCGCCACTGGCTTGAGGAAGAGTCTGCTTCCGCCGCTAAGTATGTCGTCAACTCGTATTTCTCTTTCCTGTTTCTAATCAAGTATTTGCTCTGTTCATTTTGTTATCTGGTTGAAGTTAGCCGTCTTGTGCTTATAGTTTGCATTTAGTCATCTCTGTTTGGATTGAAAAAGTTATCCATTGATGAATGCTAAGTGATAAGCATTAGAACTGACCATATTCGTAGAACTAGTCGTGCTATTGCTACAAGGGTAGCAGTGTGAGAAGTAATTGACTGGCTTAACACTAATCAGTTCTAGTTAGAATGTTCTTGGTTCTCTTTTCTTTCTGCTAATTTCCTCCATAACTCAAAATTTGCCATATCTGCTATTATACCTTTGGGTAGAAAGAAAGTACCCTGTTGAAGAGAAGAATGGAAGTTACATAATGGTTTATATTCTTCTTCAACATTAGGCCTGTCAAAAGGTCTCAAAACGGTTCGGTTCAGTTGGTCATTCCACTTGCACATTTAGTGTTCAGCCCCCTTTGCTATTGGTAGTACAGCTCGACAACTGGCCAATTAGTGTCCAAGCATAGAGAAAAGTTGTTGCCACATTTTGCTAGTAAACATTGGAGCTCTATCACTGATGATGTCTTCTGGTATACCATGAAGCTTGTATATGATATCCAAAAATAGTTTCGGAATATGATAGCAAAATTCAATGCATAATAACATGAAACAATATGTTTTATTCTTCTATAGTTAGAAGCCTAAGTCCCATAGAACTGTTTTATGAATTTTATTCAAAAACTCTTTCTCCTTGCGCTTCTTTTTTTTCATTCATCATTTCTCGTCTTCCCTTGTATCTTAATCTTTGATCATCTCATATTTTCATATTTGTTTCTCTTTATATTGAATCCTTCACTTTTGCTTGTTTGGTTATTAGTTGCAGTCATCATTCTGTTTGTGTGAATGAGATAGACGTGAGTCGTGACATGCCATTGATATTCTTGTAGGGGAATGGAGAAGGCAAAGCCGAAGGAGATACCTCAGAAGGACATCCCCAAAGACGACAAACACTAGATTTGACTCCTCTGTCGAAATACATACTTATCAGACGCTCCTTGCGATTTCCCAGCTACCATTTCAAATTTTGTTCCATAACATATGACTAATTTAGACTCCCCCATTAGTGTATGTATCCTGTTAAATATACTTTTGCCATTTTTGGTATTGGCAAAATGAGTTATTTTCACATACTGTGTCACCATAGAGCTTTCAAAATACTAATTGACATGAACTGAACCCTCTTGTAAGTTGTAATAATCATGATCTCTCAGATTCTCTTGTATCTTTGAAGCTACTAGGTCAAATAACATTTGAGACATCATTTGTTTTCTGTTTTGTTTCCCCACCCAGTATTTGGTACCCGCATTGGAGCCTGACTATTTCAGATTTGCGTTGCGTGGATCCATTCGCTCCCTACCAAACTTAGAGTTCAACATTTTTTTTCCTTTTTGATGATGAAAAAATGTTTACAAGTCCTTTAACTTGTAACCAATCTTCTACCAGCAATTATATTGTTTGTTAATGAAACATTGGAAACTCTCCTTTTGTTAACTTTTACTTGATAATGATTATAAGTATTTTATTATAATATCCATATCAATTGATGTATAGTTTTAAGTTTTAGAAATGATTTAAAGAATAATTTTGAGTTACGGAATATTTACTATGGAAGCAACTAGCTAGCATCGTACGAAGTTGCTCAAGATTGTCGGTTCGAATTATCAAACAACCTTCTTTTTTGGTGGAGTCATAGTCATGTTGAATATTGTAACCACCAGTATTAGATTTGTCAAAAAAATACCTTTTTTGTTTCTTTGGCATGCAATCACAAATCAATTTCTCCTTTTGTCCTAATTAGTCACAAATCAATCACTCATTTTGTCTTAATTTTTAGATATTTTAAGTGTAAAAATAAAAATTTCTTGAAAGAAATATATAAACTAAAATTGTAAAAGTCTAGCCAAAATTGACTATCTAGTAAAATCAACACCAATAATCTTTATAAAATAAAGAGAATTAAATAAAAAAAATGGAGCAAAAGGAAAAATTGCTATTTTTAAAAAATGAAACATTGATTAACACTCGTATTTTATCATAATATCTATATTAATTTGATTAGTATAGTATTAAGTCTTGAAAAATAATTTTGAAAATAAATAATTAATACTGAAAGTAAAACAAGAAAAATACATTTGTCTTTTCTTCCTATATTAAAAATGACAAATAAAAGTGAATGAAAAAGTTACTTTTATTTGACTAAAAATAAAATAGCAACAACACCATTTATTTTGAAACGAAACGACGGAGTAAAGATTTTGGTCCCCATAGTCATCGATAAGCAGAAAAAAAGTAAAGAGTTTTTTTTTTATGGAGTTTGGACAAAAGTCATGGGCCACCAATGGGGCCTTAGTTCATTTAACCTGATCCACCATCCCTGAGATCTCTCTTTCTTTCTCAGAAAATCTCTCCCCTTTTTCCTCACTCTCACACTCTGAACTCCGTGTTAAGGAATCTCACAGCACATACCGTCAGAATAACGTGACGCTAAACTCGCTCTCTTCCATGTGAGTATGGAGCATTTGAGTAGAATGCTAGCAAAAAAAAGTTGAAAATTCAGTTGAAATAGAGTCATTTTTCGGATTTTACGGAGAATTTTAAGGGGGAAAGAGGTTTGAATCAGTTTTGACGGTGAGGATTTTGGAGAATTGTTGTTTGTATGATGACGAAGACAAATGCTGAAACAACTGTGTTGAATCCTTGCATCATTTCTTTCGATCATAAGAGGTATACCTACAGTCAGTTCGTTTTTCTACCTTTTCACGTTGTATTTCTGTTTGTAAATCGTTTTGATCCATTGTATGAAGCTGCTGGATTCTGGATTACACTTCACCGGACCAAAAAAAAAATGATGATATGTAGTGCTGAAAATGAACTTATTTAGATTAGGCATAATATATAAACAGATACTCAAATTTGCCCTGAGCTGACAAGTTAACACTACAACTTATGAAACGATCATCTGGAAACCTCTAAAATGTATGTGTATTGTGTGTCCATGAGACACTGTGAGCACAAGTTGGAGTGTTTAGTTGTAGTTGAGGTGTCTAGATGTGTGCAATCAAAGTTGAAGCGCTTAATTGCTAGATGAGGCGAAGTTTGAGTACTTGTTTATGTATTATGTCTTTAGATTATTGTAATTCTGTTTTGATATATGAGTTTAAAGTGAGTGTTGATTAGTATGACCGCGATTTGAAGTGTTGAATAGCAATTTTGAGTGTTTGGTGAAGCAGTGGATACTAACTGAGTGTTTTCTCGATAAATTGTGTTTACTAATTTTATCAGCTATTGCAGAAGCTGCTGGCTGGTAAACAATTGAACAAGTGAAGTGGCTAACAGTCGGTTGTTGTGTTCAATTAGCTTGCATTGTCTTATTTTGATTTTTATAAAGCTGTCATGAAACTTCTGAAAAAATAAATTCCTTTTAAAAGATAATGCTCAATTATGAAGAAATATCTAATTTAATGTATTTTTTTGGGAACTTCTTCTAATCAAGATTTTTGTTTCAATCAAGCTTTCTTCTAAAAGAGTTTTTGACCAATGACTATCAATATGAACAGGGATGCTTATGGATTCTCTGTACGGCCTCAGCATGTACAAAGATATCGTGAATATGCTAATATCTACAAGGTACTATCTTGTCATGATTACAGGTTTTAGTAATTAATGTCCTATTTATTGGTGAGAAGTTTGTGTAAAGTAGAGAGAAGGGATAGAAGAAAGAAGAGCATTCAACTAAACGAATTTTCATCCAACTAATTAGCCACACAAGAAGCAGAAAAAAACCCAGCTGAACGATGTTGAGAATCTTGCGTCCATTGTACTTCTACCACAGTTCTCAGCAACCATGCAAAAACTTTCTTTGATTTATAGAAAAAAACATTTTTCTGATTGTTATAATCTGTTTGTGTTGTTTTTAGGAAGAAGAGGAAGAGAGGTCAGATAGGTGGAATGACTTTTTGGAACGTCAGGCAGAGTCTGCCCAATTGATCATAAATGGGGTGTCTGCAGACGGCAACTCCAGCAGACCTGATACTGGATCATTGTTGCAGAAGGCAAGCTCCTTTTCACAGAATGGAGATGAAGACAATAATCAAACCGTTGAAAAGTGTGGTTCTGAGGGTCATCTTGAAGGTGCAATAGAAAAGGATGATACAACAACCTCAGTTGTGAGAAAAACTCATCAGGCCCAAATATGGTCGGAGATCAGACCAACTCTACATGCCATTGAGGATATGATGAGCATTCGTGTAAATAAAAAGGTAAATTTGGCCAAAAATGAGCAAGACCGTGGTCTGCAGGAACATCCTCTTTCAGTTGAAGAGTCTGGTGCCACGAAAGGAGAATCTGAAGAGGACTCAGAAGACGAATTTTATGATTTAGAAAGATCAGAATCTATGGACAAATTAGATGTGGGTTCCATGCAAGATGTTTCTCTAAATGAAAATATTAGTCATTTGGCTACTAAATGTCAAGAGTCTTTACCATCTTGGAAAGAAGAACTGGAGTGTCTTGTTCAAGGTGGAGTACCCATGGCTCTCAGGGGAGAGGTTAGATAAAATGCTCAAAATCTTCTTATGGTGTTTCTCCTTGAGTTATCTGAGTTCATGCATCAGCTTTATTTGTATATTTTTGACACTTGCATCACAGCTTTGGCAAGCCTTTGTGGGTGTAAAGGCACGCAGGGTGGAGACCTATTACCAGGATTTGCTTGCTTTAGGCACTAAACCTGGTAATAATGCAGAGGATATAAGCACTGTATCAAAGGATGGAAGTTGTGTGGACTCAAGCATAGATACTGCATTTCTTCCTGAAAATTGGAGAGGGCAAATTGAGAAGGTCATTGAACATGCTACTTTTTTTTTTCTCTTTCCAACATGCTACTTATCGACCTTTTTTTGCAGTAACCACAACATTTTATATAGCTGTTGGGTTAGTATCCATTTTGGCTTCAATCTTGCCTTGCTCTTTTGACACAGGATCTACCCAGAACATTTCCTGGACATCCAGCTCTAGATGAGGATGGAAGAAATGCTTTAAGGCGTTTACTTACTGCCTATGCTCGGCATAATCCCTGTGTAGGCTACTGTCAGGTAATTCTATTGCTAGTGGTCTCTTACTCTTTTTTGTGGGTGGTAGTGCCCGACTAATTATGTTTGCTTTGATGCTTGACATTTGGATGGACCATGTGGCGTAAGACTTGGCAAATCAAAAATCATAAACTGGCTATCGATTGAGTTTTGGTATTAATTTATTGCCTTATTGGAGAGCTAGAAATATCTAGTGCCACATTTTTCTTTCTTGATTGATAACTGGTGCGAGGTTTTTTTCAGATATCTTTAGAGAAGATATAATGATAGTTGCTGAATTTTGTAATACTGCCCGAAGCATTCTTTGTCTTCAGTTGCTACATCACCAGTTTCTGATTGAATTTTATATTTTACGGTGTTGTTTAGATTCTTCTTTGAAATCTTCTCGCAATCACATAACAAAAGTTAAGATGTGTTTTGGGAAGCACCACATAAATGTTTTTTTTAATAGTGTTACCGGATAAAATTTCAAATGATAGCTGCCCCGCATTGGAGCTTCTGAGAGTTGGTAATAATTGTAGCCTGAATGAAATGTTTTGCACATTCTTTTGAATGCCTATCACTATTACCTAACAGGGAACCAAAAGATCATAAAAGAAAATCCGTGGGAGAACCTTTTTTCGAAAATTTTCTTACGAGTAAGATAGAACAGAAAGATATAAAGGGGGAAACTTTATATCATGATCGTAAACATGATGATACATTTCCAGTTCCATATGAAGGTCTTATTCTTTCAACTTGTGGTTCACCTGTCTGGGCAATACACAAGCTGTCTTTTTCTAAGTGGACTAGATTTTCTCAGGATCGTATCATTTACCCTTCGGTGTTTCTCAGTTTTGCTCGTTTGATAATGCAGACCATGAATTTTTTTGCTGGTCTGCTATTGCTTCTAATGCCCGAAGAAAATGCATTTTGGTATGTTTTGAACTTCATCTACATCTTGTTCTCCTACATGGATGTGTCTTCAATTATGTTCTACAAAGGTGCTTCTCAGTAGTTTTCCGCTTCCAAAAGGAAGAGGTTATAATTGCAATTCAGAGTTGGAACAACTTTTGTGTTCTTTAATACCTTGTACTTTAAGAGTTTTATTTGGTCTGAAGTGCAAAATGCGTTTCACTCCTGTGGAATAAAAATGTTGATAAACTTACAGGACTCTAGTGGGGATTCTAGATGATTATTTTGATGGCTATTACTCAGAAGAGATGATAGAGTGTCAGGTGACAATCATGTTTTGCTTCTACTTGCTGCAGTTCACATAAATTGCATTGTGAGAATATAAAGATCACAATTTTATTTGCTACACTCTCTCTCATCAGGTTGACCAACTTGTTCTTGAGGTGTTGGTGCGGGAGAAATTTCCAAAATTGGGTATGTCTCTTGTTCTCACTTTCTTAATTCAAGCTCATTTTCCAAATTTCTGTTGATTATATTGCTTGCCATGTGTTTGACTTCCCAATTGATGCAACCGTGCAGTTAATCATCTTGATTACCTGGGAGTTCAAGTAGCATGGGTTGCTGGACCATGGTTCCTCTCCATATTTATGAACATGCTTCCATGGGAAAGTGGTCAGTTGGTTTATCTTGCCTTGAAAATTCTGATCTATAGTAAGGCTGGTATTACATATTTATAGGTTTTAAGCTGATGAGATATTCAGTTTGAGGTCATTTGCCTGAACCTTCTTCTTGGCTCTTGAATTGTCTTACTGGTTATTTACCCCCTTTCTTATGTTTCTTGTTTGGTTTTAGTCCTCAGAGTCTGGGATGTACTTCTGTTTGAAGGAAACCGAGTGATGTTATTCCATACTGCACTTGCTTTGATGGAGCTTTATGGTAATTTTTTAAATTCATGAGAGTTGGAAAGTTTCTAAACATTGTGTTTACGCAAGCTTCTTTTCTTCTTTGCCATTGCTGTTCAATTCACTTGTTTGTGGAGCTCAAAAGTGATGTACTCATTTGTTATTCAGGACCTGCATTAGTTACCACAAAAGATGCAGGGGATGCAGTTACCCTGTTGCAGTCACTTGCTGGCTCCACATTCGATAGCAGTCAACTGGTGCTGACAGCCTGCATGGGCTATCAAAATGTTAATGAAGCTCGATTAGAAGAACTAAGAAATAAGCATCGACCAGCTGTGAAGGCTGCTGTTGAAGAGAGGTTCAAAGGACTTCGAGTTTGGAGGGACTGTCAGGGGTTAGCTTCTAAACTCTCCAGTTTTGAGCATGATCCTGGATCTGTAATTGTTGGAACCACTGGAACAGATAAAAAAACTGATGAAGTGATGAATAGTGATGCATCTAGTTATGTGGATGAATTTCACATGAACCTTAATGGTAATGTGGAAACACATTCTGCTCCAGATCTCCAAGAACAGGTAACTTTCTTCCTATTTTCCCATACATATACCATTGAAGCATGTCTTTTCAACTTTTTGCACCTCTTTTCCTGATCGTCTTTTATAATTCCTGGTTCACCTGCTTTATCTTCTTTTTGCTTAAATGGGGACTTCAGAATTTGTTTCATACAATTATCTGGAATGGCAGAATGTACTGAAATTAATTCTTCTTTCCAGCAGTATAGAATTATTCATATAGAATATGTGCTCATAGGTGAAATTTGGATGGTCACTAACAAAGTAAGGATTTTGGAGCAAGATACTACTCCCTTTAAGTAAATACTGCTTTAAATGGGAAACTATGAATGAATTGCCTGATAAAGCAGAACTTGACTGGGCAGTGAGCTTGATGCCTTATTTTGAAGGGAACTTCTCCTGGTTAGGAATTTTTATTAGAAGGACTAAGGACTGTCCTTGAAGCAGGACCTTTAATTTTTCTTTACACCAAATCGATTTAAGCTTAGTTTACAAATCAATATGTACCTAAGGTCGGGATGTACGAACAAATTGAAAAAGAGCGGATAAATTGGAGTTCATAACTATTAGAGTTTTAGTGATGGGGATATATGCAACTTTTTACTTAAAAGTGATCTAGCTTGCTAATGTAAGTAGCTTGCTGCACCAAGAAAATGAACGTCGATTGAATTTCTAATGGTAAAGCATGCACAAGTTTTCTCCTTCTACTTTCTTTTTAAATTGTTTTCATTTCCCTCCACTCCCTTTCTTTATTATCCTTTATATTCCTACTTCCAACTCTATTTTTGTCGGTATTATCCTTTTTTGTTTCATTTCATTCTGAGTTTATACAAGTGTGCGAGTAAGTGATCAGTTGTTCTGGAAATCCTCAAAGTTATATTCCCAATATCTGAATATCATAACCTATTGTTTGAGTTGGTCATCCACAATTCTGATTTCCATCTATTTTGCATACATTGCTACATGACCTTAATCAGGTGGTCTGGCTGAAGGTTGAGTTGTCCAAGTTGCTGGAGGAGAAAAAATCTGCTGAACTCAGGTGCATATTTCGTGTGTTCATGCTACTTTATCTAGTGAGGCAATATTGTGCAGGTTGACTTTTCCCAAAACTAGTCCTGGGAGAGTTGGAGTTCCAGTGTTAGCCTCTCTTTCCTTTGTGTTCCTTAGGAATGAGCTGATTTTGAAACAGCTAAGTAATATACTTTTGGGTAAATTTTCAAAAATTTATGATCTATGCTACAATCAAGCTGTAACCTATATCTGAAGCCAAATGTTTTACTTCGGCTGCATCAACAATGACCTCTTTTTCATAATTTAAGTAAAAGGTAGAAGTGAAAAAAGAACTGAGGCCATGTCTCTGCCCTTTCTGCTCATCCAAATCCTGCTTCTTGTGATTTTCTACCACCGTTTCTCCTTATTCTTGTCCTTCCCGTAGCGCTGTCAAGATTCAGGTTTGGGGCAGTGAGACCAGATTATAACATGGGAAAGTGGTGCAAATTTAACTATTCAAAACGTAATTAGGTTCAGCTATAATTGTCTCTAGGGCGAGGGGGATCTCATCCCTGCCAGTGTCAAGCTCACTGCAAAAAATCGCAAAAACTCTTATCCAAGAAACGGAAAATCATGATGTTTGCTGAGTGGCAGTTCAATTGTCCATTTAGGGAACCTGTTAAACTGTAGAAGGTTTCACTGAAGTTGAATATTTCTCAACTTCTGTTGCAAATCTAATTTGAGAGCTTTCATAATGATGAAATCTTTTAACTTTTTGTGTGTATAGGAAGCTAAGGGAACTAGATCTCATATTGATTGGGGACTGATCCTTTTCCTCAATTTTTCCCATGTCCACAGAGCTGAGGAGTTGGAAACAGCGTTGATGGAGATGGTCAAGCAGGATAACAGGCGGCAGTTGAGCGCACGGGTACTTAAGAAGCTGCTTTATAAATCAATTATGTGCTTTCTTCAGAGCAGGAAATCATATCCCCAGTTCATCTCCTACCAAGTACCAACCCCCCAAAACAAAGGAAAAATAATAGCCCAGCTGCCAGTCCATTCCTTCAAGCTTGCATTTATGCGCCTTTCCTGTTTATAGAGCTGCTCTAACATTTATAATTTCCTCCTGCTTACATTGATATCCCAGATTGAACCTCATTCCTGACAGTAAATACAACTTTCATCCTGAATATACACCTGAACCACATTCATCGATAAATAACACAATGTACCATGAATCCTTTTGGCTTACTGTGAGTGTGACTATGTGCTTCCATACATCTTTTCGGTATGGATAGAAGACTTGAGGAATTTCTAGATGGTTAGCACAATAGACTGCATCACCATTACCTGCTGTGCATTGGGATTTAGAGCTTTTATATTTATTTGCTTTAGTCTTTTTTTACTCATATTCTGCTTCATAATATGTTGATTGCTTTTTGGCATATATCGTCTTCCTTTTCCTTGAGAAAATTGAATTTATCACAATTACATCTGAACATTGGCATTTTCTGTTGGACTCAGGTTGAGCAATTAGAAAGACAGGTTTCTGAGCTTCGAGAGGCCCTTGTTGCTAAGCAAGAACAAGAGAATGCCATGCTTCAGGTGACAATTTTTGTCACTTGTTTTGTTTGATGATGCATTGTAACATTATCTCCTAATCTCTCTTTCTTTAAATTTTGGGTTTATCTATTTATTGTAGGTTTTGATGAGGGTGGAGCAAGAACAGAGGGTAACAGAAGATGCTCGTATATTTGCTGAACAAGAGGCAGCAGCTCAAAGACATGCCTCTCAATTGCTACAGGTTTCTTCTATGATCCAATTTTGTGGTGTATCATTTTGATTTCTAGTTCTTAATCTGGGAATTCTTACTCAGCCGGATTCTTTGTGATTTTCTTCTCAAACCTATCTAGTTCATGATTTCATGCGTGATGGTGGAATTTGAATTGGAAATATGACATTTGTTGGCTGATATATTGAACATCCTGTGTGTCATTGCAACAACCTGCAGGAAAAGTATGAAGAAGCCATTGCTTCCCTTGCTGAGACAGAAAAGAGGGTGGTTATGGCAGAATCGATGTTGGAGGCTACCTTGCAGTACCAATCTGGACAAGATAAAGTACTACCCTCTCCAAGGTATATACGCATACTTACATGTTCTAATTTTGTCGTGTTATTAAACACTATGCCCTGGTGATCGTGGTGTTATTTACTCCAACTGCTTCATTGGTTGCCAAAGGACAATACATGCCTATGTATGTAGTAATAAGAAAAACATACCGCCTTCATTAATGCATAGCTTGTATTTTGTCTAACATGGAAGAATATGTTCTTTTATAGATCTACGCAGCAAGTTTCATCTCCTGTAGGGGGCAACCAAGAATCATCACTAGAGATACCTGCTAGAAAGATCAGTTTGCTCTCAAGACCGTTTGGACTTGGCTGGTGTGACAGCAACAAGGTATGTTCTAAAGTTTCTCCAATTTAGGGATGAAACCTAGTTGATTGGGTCATCACCTCTCTAGCAGTTATTAGACATCACATGTGCACTTGTAAGACTGCCAGACTCCTCCAACCTACACGATTTTTGATAGATATATAACTAAATACTAATGAAATCGTCATATATTTTCCTACTTTCTTGTGTAATATATCCATGTAACACATACGTAATTCCAAAGTGCAAAAGAAGTTTGGGATGCAATTATCCCTTTTAAAGAATTAGCATTTGATAGTATAACCGCAGATTATCTTACAGAAAAGTTACATAACCCCAGTCTCTCATGTGGTTGAAGTTGTAGTAGTAGTATGACTTTCGTAAAACAACATACCCAGTGTAATCCCACAAGTAGTGATGCACTCCTACCTTAGTGAGGTAGATAGGTTGTTTTCAATAGACCCTCAACTCTCAAAAGAAAAGTTTCAACAAATCATAATTGCAATAATGTGACAATAAAATAACAAGATACAAAGCAGATGAGACAACATATAGTAATATACACTGAAAAATATATAAGTTTTCTCGTTTCTTTGTTCCTTAACAGCCAAACTAACGGGCTGGCTCTAATATCTGGCATAAAAATAATTGAGTGAAACAGGGGAAGCAGGCCGAGGAGGTTAATGACACCAAAACTGTGAATGAGGAGCAGAAGGAAATAAATGATCATCAGTTCGAGAAGAAAATACAAGAGGCCTAAAGATGCAGATTCATATAATGACGCCAAATGTCGAATGCCCTCAATATTGGTCACTATATTTTTATAAGAGAGGTGATAATTTTTGTATTCTGTTGCTTATTCATTAAAGTAAGACAATAATCAGTAAAATGGTGTAAAGAAAAAAAAGGGCATTTCGGTTACTGTATTTGTAAAATCATTCTCAATCTTATGTATTTCTCCCTTCAATTGTAAATCGTGCTGGGTGCCCAAGTTGTACAATCACTTGATGACAAAGTATGGAAGAAATTACTAGTCCCCTCATCTCCACCCCGTTAATGCTTATACTATAGCAATTCTCTATTATTATAATTTTCCGACAAAGGGTTCGAATGAACATGTGTTTCCACACCTGTAGGGAGATACAGCTCTTACACATATTCATCCGTACAGACTATTTACAATGTGAAACATACTTATATGTAAAAAAAATACTTGTCTTAAATCTCAACCCATAATTATAAAAATATAATAAGATCATCTTTATCAAAAATAAAATAAAAAATATAATAAGATCATATAAAGAAAAACTTCAAAGGTTGAAACCTTCAAGTTTGGCCTCTGGATAGTTTTCAGTTGTAGGAAAGAAAGAGGCAAAAAGAACTAGGTAGCCCTCGTGTCATAGTTAGGGGTTAGCTAATGTGATTATTGTTCGTGAGCTTCAAACTTCTTTTTTTTGGTATTTTGTGAAGCTTACCCCCTTTCTTCTTTAATTTTCAAGATATTTACCTAAACTATTACCTTCTCTTTATATTAAAACACACCTCAATGTTGAGATAATCTACACGCGCTAGCTATGGATTGAGATGGGTTTTAATACAAGTTTAGATGGGTAAAAAGAGAGAACAATGAATAGTTGAGATACAAAAATCACAAAAAGGTGATAATTTAGGTATTTAGGCATCCACCTCAAAGCAATCATTGTTCCATGAAAATATGAATGGGTCGGATATAGCATTACCCATTATGAATCCATTCATATGCCAGCACTAAGAACCGTTAATATGACAAAAAATTGCATTAAAAACACCGCTTGCTTAGCCACACAAGGGACATCGTGATAGGGGGAGAGAACAAAAATGAACAAAGAAAAAAGAAAGGAAAATGAGAAGCACACACAAATTACTACAAGCAATATTGTATATAAATCATACATAGCGTACATTAGAACATTGCATTTCTACGTTGAAGGATATCATCAATTCCCATATAATTAGTGATTTGGAGACGATATAATCTCATCTATTCGATCCTGCCATCATCCTCAGAAATGCCATCACCTCTGTGCCTGCAAAATTCAGTTGAGATACCACTCAATTTTCTGGACAGTAATTTAAAGGATGACAAACGACGGAGACATCAACAAAAGGAAAAACTACTCTGAATGTTTTTCAATAACTTCCGCAGCTTATCATCAGTTCTTGGCAATCACTTATCACGATGATATACTTGAACTTCCAATGACACTCATGTAACAAACTTCTACTAGGGTGTACACAGACCTTACCCTTACCTTGACATGTAGATGTAACAAACATCTACTCTATCAAATAAAATGGGAGGACTTTGCAAGCATAGTAATGTCTTTGAGGGGAGCACTTAAAAAACATGATTTTTTTGGCACTATAATCCACAAAAACTGAGGACTCATTACAATCCAACAGATAATTACATTATAACCAAATATGTAATTTAAGTCCTTTGAGAGTTTAAACACTGACCGCCATGAAGTGGTAAGGTTCCGAGCTTTTCTGTCCAATTGAAGGTTTTCTAAGGCAGATGAGGCAAGCATTACATCTTGCGAAAGCTCTTCATTTTCATATCTCCAGTTGTATTCATCTTTCCTATATCCGGATATAGATGAACCTGCCCTTCTGTCTAGAAACTCAACAATATCAGAAATTCATGCTACGGGAATTAACTGCCAGAAAGGGGGAGGGCCAGCTAGATTACTTACCAGATGACTGCGCAGCAGAACCTGGCCTGTGGGGTAAAATGGTTCCAAGTCAATTTTAAATCCAAACAAATGAGTAAAAGAAGTGATAATATTTTATATGTTAACCTTCCCAACGGAGGTAACCCCCCGGCAACTGAAGATGAAGAAGGCTTCCTAACATTCCTAGCTTCAGTGTTGGACAGAGATCCAGCACCCTTTGCTTGAGAGAAGTTCTGGGAAAAAATAAAACAAAATTAGAAACATTACTTGCTATTATTTCTAGTAGACACACTTTTGCATACTGACCCACATAGTACAGGAAACTGTTATTTGCAAATACTATAATAAAATTATTTACACAAATTAACACCTCCAACCATCTGGAATAACAGCAACAACACAGCCAGAACATTGGAGATCCCAAAAGCAGAACAACAATTAGTTACTACCAACTAAGTTTTTATATCAATTTTTATATATTGATACACTTCTTTATACATGTCAATCAATAACTAACGTTTATATGTCAAACCTCGTATTTCAAGAATCCTTCAAGAACATCCAAAAGCAACGGAGCACTGTCACCATTCCTGTTAAGATCATATCCATTCTTGCTGCTGAATTCTTTTAGCTCAGATTTCCATGACTCCTTTGGCTGCACAATCACACAATGGGTTCTTTGTAATTAAAACTAAATATTGACAAGACTTTGTGAAAGGTATTATAAACTCACACCGGAGAGCACAGTACATGATTACCAAGTTACACTCTGGCAAATACACCTTAAGTGTGTGGTTTAATTGAGCCCAATCCAAATATTCACATATAAGTGCAGTTAGTAGCCTTCCTGCACACAGAACAACTGTTAAAATGAATAAGCAAAGTGATCTACTATTCGAGGATCAAGGATGTATTAAATTTTAACACTTCTTAGACCTAAAACACAACTATGTTGATGCATTGATCATAAGATGTACGGACTGCAAGAAGAGGTACATTATCATCCCAGTTAGATTCAATTAAGACATGTCTAGAAACCTTTGAGAAAATTCTAAAGTAACCAGAGAAGTTTTACTTCAAGGGGTATAGCCCTCAAAATTTAGTATTTTTTTGTAAATGATGTTGCTTTTTGTATATTCAGCTAAGACATTCTTTATGAAGTTGCCAAGACCATATAATAAGAATCCATTCCCCCAACCAATGTGAAATTCTCTACACACCCTCACATGCCCAGCTAGATATTTGGAGCATTGACAATATAATGAGGGCCAAATAGTGAGTAAACCAAGAATAGTTATGAGTTTGGCTTAAGAATGTGAAGGAAAAAGAGGTTTTGGGAATATATTTTAAGCATGATTTAAATAGTGTTTAAAAAGCAATCAAAAAGAGGGAAAGAAACACTAAAAGATGGAATGAACACATTTCACTAGTTCTCTGACATAAAATGCCAAAAGTTGAAATATTAGACTATGTAGGGGTTTAGTAGTTAATTTAGGGCTTAGTAGTTACGGAGAAAAGATATATTGTCAAGTACTAAACATATTATTATCATGCTCCCAGACATTTGCATTTCAATATGTTTACCTGAGATAAATCAAAGATTATTTACCGTTTAGACATGGAAGAAAAAATGTACACTCTCTAGTATTTTCTCCAAGACTTTTTAGTGTCTTGGAAACATTAAATTTGATATTGGAGATTATAATTTGTTTTGGATATCTTATTTCATCACAAAATACAAACTAAATGAATCTGAAATAGGAAAGTAACATATTTGTTGGGAAAGCAAAAGGTGTAGCCATCTGCAAGTTAGACATAGGTTTATCAGGAGTGAGATTCACAGAATCAGATCCTAAAAAAGATATTGAATTTCTAGGTCTGAAGAGCTGGCAGAGGTTGTTCGACCAAATGTCAATCCAGACAACAGATTGTGACTTTTAATAGACGGTCTGCTGCAGTATATGAAAAGCACTCAGCTTTCTGATATATATTACCAAAGTCGATAAAAATGTTCTAGAGAAGATAAGTATGTCTCCTTCCGTCTTTAACACAAAAATTTGCAATGATTTAAGCAAAAGACCAACAAAAAGGACAAAAATAAAAAATGACCTGAAGGTGAGTTATGGAGTTGTTTTGCCTGATCATTGCAGCTACCCAATAGCGCAGGAGGCAAGGTTTCATCCTTCTCAATTACCCTATCCTCGTCTTCAATTGCCTCAAAAACGCTTGCTCTAAGTTCAGCCTACAAATTGTCACACCATAAAAATATGTAAAATTTGAAAAATATCTTATACAGAATACAATCTACAACAAGAAAAGAATGACCCAATTCAAAGGAAGCAAATGTGATCAACAATTAGAGATCATCAGTTTGTAGTTTTTACTACAATTATGTAGCTAAAGGATGAAAACAACATGTTAGACTAGATCAGTTCACTGCAAGAATAGGCTTTTTGTACAAATGGGTTCCTTTCTTTTTGTTTTTGTATAGGGGAACCCCTGATCATGTAATCACAAGCATTGTCTTAGTGCTTGGTTATTGTTATTTATAAAATAAAAATACAATTTCCAAATACATCCTCCTTTCATGGATTCTACAATCCACACTATCATTGAAATAATAAAGAGTTGCGCATTGAGAACCATGAGGTCTCAAGTTCGAATTCCAGAGGCGGCAAAATAGTACTCCCTCCGTCCCTCCATCTCAATTAAAGTGTCTTACTTTCCTTTTTGGTCTATCCCGAAAAGAGAGTCTCTTTCTGTATTTAGTAAGTTTTCCAATTCCAACATCTTCCATAGAACGTTTAAGAACACAAGATTTAAAAGTACTACATACATCTTTTTAAGTTAAAACCACAAAATTCAAATGTTTCTCTTGCTTCATAAACTTTGTGCCCAATCAAACTAAGACACTTATGAGTCGTTTGGTTGGAAACAAGTTATCTCGAGATTAATTATCCCGGTATAAGTTATTCCACCATGTATATGAGATAACTTATCTCATCACTAAGGTATAGATAGTGGAATAAACAATCCAAGGATTAACTAATACCTCCAACTAAACACAGTATAAAATAATACTGCATTTTCTCCTGAGATTATTAATTATTATATCTTATAACTCCCACCAAACACCTCCTTAAAGGGCCGGAGGGAGTAGGTGACTTATTTCCATGCATTTGGCGGAGTTACTTGGTACTTGAAATGAGTCAAGCTGCTCATAAGCTGGCTCGGACACCGCGATTAAAAAAAAAAACTTAAAAACTAGAAATATCATAAAGCATTGATACGTAACAACCAGATCGGATCCTAAGATCATTCTACGTCAATAAATAAATAAATTATAAGCAAATACATTTAAAAAATGAAAATGTAGATGAGAAAAGGGGTTAATTACTCGGATCTTAGCGAGTACGCCTTTCTTCTCTAGGGTTCGTGTAACGAGGGTTTTGAGGTCCATCATTTCTCTAGTATAATCGTCCATTTCTTCAGATTCTTCTTCTTCTGCTGCTGCTGCTTTGAGAGGGGCTCTGTACAGTTTGGTAGAAGTAGAAATGCTTACTCTTTGCTTCTCTGCTGTATTCGAATGGCTTTTTCTCTTCTCTTCTCGGAGAAGACAAGTTCGTTTTTGCCCTGTTTGTATTTGAGAGATTATTTGGTTTTGTTAGTAGTATATACTATATAATGATGAAAAATATATTTGAATAATAGTGTTTTTGCGAGTTTATTTTCTGAATTATTATAGGTGTTTGTGGATTAATTACAAGTGTACGAAATTAATGAATTAGTTATCATATGAATGAAATTTTATGCCAAATTAATGTCTTTAGTCGATTATATTTAAATAATACTTAATCTAGTTAATATTGAGGATTATTTTAAAAAATAATCAATAATAATTTATGTAGAAGATTCAAAATATAAAATTCACCAAAAAAATGATTTTTATCTCAAAATTATTTATGCTTGTCCAGCGTACCAAATAACAGCTAATAAACATGCTATGAAAGTAAAGATAACTATCACATCTCTTAAATTTTGAGCCTAAAAATAAACTAAATCATGTTAAAAGACCTTTTTTTAATAGGTGTTATATGGTTCGAATTTAAATTAATTGACATTTCAATATAAATATCATGAATGCAAAACCAAAATAAATCGTTAATGAAAGTACGAAAGTAAAAGTTATTTGATATATTTACACCAAAATTAATAATTGCATGTTATTTGTTTGTATACACTATATAAAATCACTTAATTATAATTATTTAATGTATACTATTATCTTAAAATCACTTGAATTCTCGTTATATATGCTATTTAAAGAAGAATTCGGCCACAAAAAATTATTACAAGACATCTAATATATATATATATAATTCGGAATTGGATTTGTGATGTCTAGGTAATATAGTTTTTCTTCATGTTCTTATTCTATAGAACGCTATTACTATTTTGAAATTTAAATATATATCTTTTGGACTTGATGCTAAGTTTAAATACTTTTAAATTTTAATATTAAAAGTTGTAATTTATAGTATTTTTATACAGTCCTTTAATATCTGAATTTCATATTACGATAGAAATTTTTGTCATTTGTAGATTAAGATTTATAGTTTTTGATCCATTTTGTTGGTTTTATAATGTAAAATAATTTAATTTTGTTGATTATTTGGAATGAATACCACAACAATGAAGTCCAAGCAATTCCAAGGTGGAACAAGGCAAGAAGAGTTGGAAACTGAGGGTTGAGAGTAATACTTTATTCTGTCTCATATTAGTTGTCAACTTGTCTTTTTTTTTGAGAGTTAAATTTTGCGAAGTAATAAAAATTGTATTCAGTGTGAGAAGATTGTCCATACTGTATGAAAGAATATTATATTAAAAAACAATTAGTTACTTCTATTATTAACTAGTAAATCTTTGTAGAATAGTATGTATTAAAAAATTTATAATAACATGCAATTGCAAGTATTTATTCATTAGATATACGATTTATTAATGTGGCGCCTTAGAATGTACCAATACCTTGTTTATGAACTATGAATTAGCTTATTTGGTAAAATTGTATAAGAGTTGAGAAATTTTGATAGTTTTCACAGATTGTGGAACTTTTTTATTTATGAGAAAAAAATATAATTTAAAAAATTCAAATTACATATCTAAACAAAATTTCAACGTCAAATAATAAATCATGTCCAAACCAGTCCTTAGTCGCAGTGAGCAATGATGGCACAAATCATGTAGGAACAGCCGAACAGAGTACAATGTCTTCATAATGAGAAAGGACTTAAAAAGGCAGTAACAGAATTCTGTATTACAGCCTCCAGTTCAATACTGATCATTTTTTTATGATACACATTACAACAACAATAAAACATATCCAGTGTAATTCCACGAGTAGAGTCCAAGAAAGGTGGTGTGTGCGCAGACCTTAACCCTACCGAAGGTAGAAATGTTGTTTCTGATAGGCTCTCATCTCTCGGATCAAGTAAAGCATTTCAAAGAAGGTCATGATACACATTAATGAAACTGAAATACCTACAGAGCTTCATAAGTGAAGCTTTGTGAAAAGAGTTCGCCGTTCATCTAAGATAAGTTAGATAGGCAGAAGGAAATTTACTCCTTCTGCACAAATCAATGTTGTAAAGATATGACATCTAGGTCTAACTCAACCCCAAAAGTTAGCTCACGTGGGAAGGATTACTCAAGTCCATATAAGCAGACCACCACTCCATTCCCCCGACCAATGTGGGAATCTGTCAATGAGATACAACGGATTTGTACTAAAACTTAAGCATCAGAACTCTAGAGAAGTCCTCAAAATTATATTCACAGCACAAATATTATATGTTGAGATGAAACTTCAACCGAGAGTTGAAACAGAGTTTAGTGCATGAATGGCAAGTCAAACAAGAACCAACAGAATAACCTCGCAAGGTAGAAACAGAAGGCGGAACTATTCTAAAAAAAAAAGAATATTTGGGGAAGGAAGTGCGGTCATTTTCAGGTGGAGTTGCTATGGAGGAGAATCTCAACATCAAAGATATACCCTGAGACATGAAATTTCTTTTGTTGCAGAAGAGCAGTGAAAGGAGAGTTCATATAGTAAAGGCTGGATGAACCGATGGTCATCAACATTTTCTTGGTTTTCCGGGTATTGGCTAAAAAAAAAAAACAAGCAGCATAGTGCAAAGGTAAGATCTCTTCACCAGCATTTCAGACTAGGCCTTTGCTTATGTTGATTTCTCATATTAGCATCAGAATGTTCAAAAGTAATAAGTAATACTGATAACTTGTGATTAGTCCCTTGTCTTCACATTTTGATGGAATAATCTTGCCCTATTTTAGACGTGAACCATCAGTAGAACTGTGCATCTCATAGAGCACAAAGTACCATTATGTAGTGGGGAAGTAAATCTTTGGTATCATCAAGAATGGTAGAATATCCTTGCACACCTAGTACTTTGTTATGTCTAAACCTACAAAAAGGCATACTTATCTCAAATTGTTGTCTGCAACAATAAACCTGACGCCTATCTGTGCAGCCCATTTAGAAGAATCCAAATCTCCAAAGTCTTCAACAGAAACTTATTCTCAACAATGGTCAGGTATGTTCTGACATAGAATAAAACCAAAAGTTTCTTCACTTACTGAAAATGATTCAGCTTTTAACGTTTGCTTAACCATCTGGAGAATCCAAATCCCTGGAGCCTCTAAAGGTCGTAGCTTTTCCAAAGCAGAAGTATAGGCATGCTTTGACATAGGAAAAAATGCAATCTTGTTCATCCATTCAAAATCAGATGGCTTAAGTGCCAGATCAATGTCATTGCTTCCTTGTCCTCCTAATAATATCTCTCAGAGGCCTTTAACTAATTCCAGTCAACAACATTGAAGTTCTACTATAACAACTAGTCCATCCTTTCCCCAAACAAAAGGCACTGAACTTATTTCTAAAGAGAAATCATCCACCAGATTATAGCCACGCAAAACTAAAGTAAGTTTTGAAATGCTGAAAGGGGAAAAGAGGAGATAAAGGACTGAGTGACAAAGCCGGAAGATTCAGCCCTTTCAGTTACAAAGTGGAAGATGTGTCTCATAAGAGGTAGGATTGCTGTTGCTGCTTCTTTTTAAAAAAAAAATATTCTACCCTATTTTACTACATAGGAAGGGGAGAGTTTGGTACAATGGCAAGAGTTGCTGCCCAATTCACCAAGAGGTCACGGTTTAAGCACAGAAACAACCTTTTGCAGAAATGCAAACAAAGGTTGCTAACAATAGATGCAATGTGGTCCGGCATTTCCCAACAACAACAACATACCCATAGAAATCCCACAAAGTGGAGTATGGGAAGGGTAGAGCGTATGCAAACCTTACCTATACCTAGTGGAGGTACAAAGGCTGTTTCCAAAAGACCCTCAGCTCAAGTGAACTAAATTAAAGTACTAATGAAAAGGGAAAACGACAGTAAGGAAAGCATGACAACTAGTAATAGTTAAGCACTGCAGAGGATACATGCAAGGAACAATAACATCAACAATATAGTGCGATCATCTAACTATAATAAACAACCGATGGCAACATGTAACAAAAGCAAGAAACTGCATGAATAAAGCTACAGTCCTCCAGCCTACCACCAAAGCCCAAACTCCTCAAATAGTGAGAGCTTAGTGTACCGAGCTGCACTTTTCATGTTTGACAAATATAGTGAGCTGGAGCAGGAAGACAAACTATTTCTTGGTTCAGTGATAATGGAAAGTGCAGACAGTACATTCCACAGAACACAAATCCTCTCAAACAGTCATGAAGTAATCCAGTTAATTATCCGCCAAATACGAGGACACTAATTAGAACAAATGGCAAAGGATAAATTCATTCTACCAAAAACATAAAATTTACAAAATTCCATCTTTCATAAAAATTTCAAATATTGAACCAAATTGACAATAACATTAACTTACCATATCCAAGAATTACAACAAAATTATTGACTTCCACCTTCTTCCTCCTCCAATTTCTTTACATAAGCCTTAAGCACCATAACCAAATTCCTTGCTGGAGCTTGAATAGTCCCAACAACAGCTGACGCCGGTCCTTTCAAAGACCCAAGAAGCTGTGAATAAATCTCAGCTCTTGTAGGCAAATTCTCAAGCACCTTAAACTCATCAGGTCCATAAAATTTCCCTTCAAAAACCCCACCAGTAAAATCATTCTCTTCCAATTTCTTCTCCCTTAGAAAAGTCCTATAAGGTTTCAAAGCAGCTGGGATTTCTTCACTATGAACAAATAACCAAGCATTCATTCCTTTCATACATGGTTTCAATGCTTCCCATTTTGTCCCTTCAATTGCTTTAAGTACCAATGTGTTCTTAGCAACAAGAAGCTTTGTTGTTTCTGGGAGTTGAGCCCTAAGATCTTGAAATTGCTTAACTGTTAACCCCTTGTAACTGATTCCAGCTAAGAGATAACAATCTTCAAGCTGCTGCTTCACTGTTTCGACTGTTTCTTCTTTCTTGGCTCTGCTAATGGCTGAACGGATAGTTAGAGTTCTGGATTTGGATTTGAGGTGAGAATTGGAATGGGGGATTATGAAGGGATTGTTGAAGTGGGATTTCAGGGAAAATGGGTAAGAGTGAGAGGAAGAGGAAGGTAAGCTGAAGAGAGCAGCCTCCATTGATGATAGCTTGAGAATTGGATTGCCTTATCTTTTGTGCGAAGATAGAATTTTGGGGTATTTTATGAACTTTGTGTTTTTTAAAATATTTATGTCATACCAAACAAACCATTAAAGAACCTAAGGCAAGGTAGGTATAATATTTGTGTATATTTTATCATTTTTAAATTTAACTTATAAAATTATATTTAATATATAGGTATTATCATTAAAATTGTCAGAGATGGTTTGATACGAGGGAGAAAAGATAATAATTTGATAAAATGCAAAATCCTTTTATCTTATGTTTAATTATATTTAGAGGTATTAATGATATGATTTGATTAATTATTTTAAACATATTATACCATATCAATTTTATGATTATCCCAAGGTGCATATTAAACTTTTAAAAAAAAATTATAATAAGCATATTGATTTTTCTTTGATATCGATATGTTTCAATAATTTTGCTTGAATTCGATAGTAGAGTCATATTATGTATAACTAATGCAATATTATATACTTTATTTGATATTAAAGTATGTATAACTAATATATGGAAATATCAAAATATGTGATATTAATAATGCAAAGATTATTAAGTCATGCATTAGCATAATTAAAGACACAGTTGCTCGGCAATTTTTTTTTTTATATTATTTTACTATATTTGTTGAAAATACTTCTATAAACAAAGATTTTTTTTGTTTGAAATTATGTATACATGTTATTTATAATATATCGAATTAAATATTAAATAAAAAATAATGTCAAATATAACTAATACAAATATAAACAATACTCGTATTACTAAAATTTACCATATTCAATATTAATTTTTTATACACCCGATCAAACCATCCTTAAGTAGTATATATTAGGTATATACTTCAATCGTACTAATAAATTAGTTTACTTGGTACATATATGTATACATAGATCTATAACTTTATCAATTAAAAATGTTCACTTAAAATAAATTTCAAAGAGTCAAAACTATGCAAAAATCAATTTCATTTTTTTTTTTGAATGTAACGAAAATCATAAGTGACATTTTTATCACTTCTTCTACTCAAATTCTAAACTTTGTTTGAATCGTCGTTACGTCTCATTTCATAATATATCGTATTATATTATATTAAATTGTTTTAATAAATATAATATTTAGATAGTTATATTCTTTTTCGTGTTGCATAATATCACACATTCATAATTTGAATGATAAATCTATAAGAAATTGTAGGATACTGAGTAGAACTACTATGAAAAAGGTAAAATAAATACTAAAATAAAATTANTTTGTCTCAGGAAAAAATTTAAAAAATTGTTAACAGATTCAAAAACAAAATTATGCTTGAACGTGAAAGCAATTTTAACTTTTGAACTTGCATTATGATTTTCTTCAATTGATAAGTGAGAAACTTCATAGTAAAAATAGATAATATGTAAGCTTATATATAGTTCTTTTATGTTATAGAAGTTTATATAGAATATCAAAATATGAATTCTTGGAATTGAGTACCATAATCATTTTCTGCACAATGAATATACCTACTATATGTGTATATGTTCAATATAATCGGAGACAATAACTTTGCAGAAACATAAACAACAGAGTTTAAAACATGTACTCAAAAAAACATAAGCATAAATTAATGACTATAAAAAAACATATCAGAATATGTAACAATACAATGAAATGAAATAGAAAGGAAAAAATTGAGTCCATTGAATGCACAGTGTCTCCTTAAGAAAATCATTCCTCTCTAATACCCAAGGTTTAAAGAAATAGATTTTTTCAGGATGGAACGATTTTATTCACCAGCGTATTGATACAAAAACAATGGTGTCAGTGAACCATTCAATAAGAGCAAAGTACATGAATATTTAACTATGCAGAAGAAGAAGAAGAAGTAGTTCAGAAGTTTCGTTCTTTTAAAATGAGAGGAAATCCCTCTATTTATAGACAACAAAGGGTAGTGTGAACAAATGTTTATTGTGCCTTATCGAAAAGGTCACAACTTTTTGGAAAAGTCACAACCCTTCGGAAAGGTCATAACCTTTCATAAAAGTCACAACTTTTTATGAAAAGGGAAGGCTAGTTTTGAAAATTAATAAATTAAAAGAAAATCATGGCTTGTCGTGGTGCCACATAGATGGGCTTAGGGTTCTCTGATTATATTTAGAGGTATTAATGATATGTTTTGATCAGTTATTTTAAACATATTATATCATATAAATTTTATGATTATTCCAAGGTGCATAGTTAAACTTTTAATTTTTTTTTTTATAATAAGCACATTGATTTTTCTTTAATATCATATGTTTCAATAATTTTGCTTGAATTCAATAGTAGAGTCACATTATGCATAATTAATGGAAACATTATATACTTTATTTGATATTAAGGTATGTATATAACTTAATATATGGAAATATCAAATATGTGATATTAGTAATACAAAGATTATTAATTCACGCATTACCATAATTAAAGATACCGTTGCTCTACAAAACTCTTTTTACATCATTTACTATATTTATTGAAGATACTTCTATAGACAAATAATTATTATTATTTTTGAAATTATGTATACATGTTATTTTTAATACATCAAATCAAATATAAAATAAAAAAATATTATCAAATATAATTAATCATATATATATATAAAAGAGAACCTTAGGTCCACCTATGTGGCGCTACCAGAAATCAGAATTCTCTGTTAATTTATTTATTTCCAAAACTAGTCTTCCCCTTTCATGAAAAGTTGTGACTTTAATGAAGAGTTGCAACTTTTATGAAAAATTGTGACTTTTATGAAAGGTTGTGCCCTTTCCGAAAGGTTTCAACTTTTTCAAATAGTTGTAACCTTTCTGATAAGGTACAATAAATATTTGTTCACACTATCCTTTGTTGTCTATAAATAGAAGGATTTCCTCTCATTTTAAAACAACGAAAATTCTGAACCTCTTCTTTTTCTTCACAATTAAATATTTGTGTACTAGTAATTCAGTATTACCGTAATATTTAGGCCCATATCAAATTACTGCCATCCTATTTCACTAAATTTTAGGCATTAGGTTTTACATTATAACTATAAATATCACATATTACTTGCACTTTCACAAAAAAAAATTAGCAAAACTAGAATTAGTGGCGCTAGTCAACTTTTTTACTTTTGCAGTTTGCTCTTTTTTCTTGCTTTATTTTATTTGTATGCTATTTGCTTTTGAAATTTTTATCTATTTCTTTCTAAAAAGTTTTTTCATCATATTTCAGGTTTAAGAGATCTTAATTGAAGACATGAGTTGAATTGCTGGTTCAACCTCGATGCGATTTGTGTTTAGTGATAGTACTTTAGAGTTTAGAGTTAGTTTCATTGAAATGATTGATAGTATTGTGTTTTAATGTTTTACTCGTGTTACTTTTCCTTATATGAAAATTTTATTTTGTAATCATGCAAATATAACTTTGATTATGCTATTAATTAGTTATGAAATAAGTTATAACCAAATAGCCAAATCGAAAAAAACCAAACCGAAAAGAGAAAACCCGAACCAAACCAATTTTTTTTAGTTCGAATTGGGTTATACTTTTTCAAAACCGAAAACCGAAAAACTCAAACCGAATAACAAAAAATCGAACCGAAAAACCGAATGCACACCCCTAGTAGAACTACTACAAAACAGAAAGAATAAATACTAAAATAAAATTATAACCAAATCAAAACAAACATTGTATTTATACTACCGTTACAATACAATACAATGTCATCATGTAACAACCATCCAAACGAAGTGTAAGAGGGAAAAGAGCAAAAAAGAAGAAGAAAACACAGTTCCGCCAGAGACGAGTGGGAAGATAAGGAGTACTACGCATTAACGAACCAAATTACCAAAACCTAAAGGAGAAAATGGCAGCTTCGAGCATTGGGTATCAAATTCATATTAATGCCAATTCTCCAATTCTTCTTCCTTTGAGAACCAATTTCAGTTCACTCTCTTTCACTTTCTCTATTGCTAAATACCCATTAAAATGGAATCACATTGGCTGCCCCAAAATTTGTGCTCTTCCAGCTGTTTCAATAATGGCTTCTGGGTACTCTCTTTCTCTATTTTTTAAAGCTATTTTTATCTGGAATTATCGTATTCTTCTAGTTTTAGGGTGTGTTTGGTTGGTAAGATGCAAAATGTTATTCACGTAAAATATTTATGTGGAAAATAAGTTGTTTTCTTACTTATTTTTGACATAACCATCGAAAACACACTTGAATTATCACTTTTACTTAGTTTCCTATGTGAACTATAACCATCTATATATTAAAACACACTTCAAACAATAAGTTGTTTACTCTTATCATCTATCATGTACAAAAATGAAATAATTGATTGTTGAGATGTGAAACTCGCGAAAAAATTACATTGAGTTAGTTTTTTTTTTTTTTTAAAAAAAAAAAAAAAACCGTTGACTCCTTATCTTTTTGATGGTTGGTAAGTGAACTAGAAAATATTGTTTCAAATGTAATCTAAGAAAATATTTGTTTTCTTTTACTTTGGGTTATCATATTATTTGTTGTTTGCTTATGTTATCTTCTCTATTATTTATTTGTTAGTATGACTTTTACATTATTGTATATTTACTTTGGTTATCATATTATTTGTTGTTTGCTTATGTTGTCTTTTCTATTATTTATTTGTTAGTATGACTTTTACATTACTATATTTACTTTACATAATTGATTTCTTATATGCGTTACATGAGCTGAGGGTCTATCGAAAAAACCCTCTTTAGCTTCACAAGGTAAGGAGTAAGGCTGCGTACGCACCATGCTCTCCAGTCCCCACTTGTAGGATTACACTTAGGGCCCGTTTGGTTACTGGATAAGACATGAGTTATTCAAGTATAAAATGTTGCATAAGCTTTACTATGTTTGGTAGCNAAAATGGCAGCTTCGAGCATTGGGTATCAAATTCATATTAATGTCAATTCTCCAATTCTTCTTCCTTTGAGAACCAATTTCAGTTCACTCTCTTTCACTTTCTCTAATGCTAAATACCCATTAAAATGGAATCACATTGGCTGCCCCAAAATTTGTGCTCTACCAGCTGTTTCAATAATGGCTTCTGGGTACTCTCTTTCTCTATTTATTTTTTAGCTATTTTTTCGGGAATTCTCGTATTCTTCTAGTTTTAGGGTGTGTTTGGTTGGTAAGAAGCAAAATGTTATTCACGTAAAATATTTATCTGGAAAATATGTTGTTTTCTTACTTATTTTTGACATAACCGTCGAAAACACACTTGAATTATCACTTTTACTTAATTTCCTATGTGAAATATAACCATCTATATATTAAAACACACTTCAAACAATAAGTTGTTTACTTTTATCATCTATCAGGTAGAAAAATGAAACAATTGATAGTTGAGATGTGAAACTCGCGAAAAAATTACGTTGAGTTAGTTTTTTTTTTAAAACCATTGACTCCTTATCTTTTTGATGGTTGGTAAGTGAACTAGAAAATATTGTTTCAAATGTAATCTAAGAAAATATTTGTTGTTTCCTTTACTTTGGGTTATCATATTATTTGTCGTTTGCTTATGTTATCTTCTCTATTATTTATTTGTTAGTATGACTTTTACATTACTATATTTACTTTACATAATTGATTTCTCATATGCGTTACTTGAGTTGAGGGTCTATAAAATAAACATTGTCTAGCTTCACAAGGTAAGGAGTAAAGTTGCGTACACACCATGCTCTCGAGTCCCCACTTGTAGGATTACACTTAGTATGTTGTTGTTGTTGTTGTTAAGCAAATACAGCAGGAGGCCAGAGCTAGGATTTTCAATTTATGGTTCTAGATTCTAAAAAGATGTCTCAATAAGTTCTGAATAAATTATACATATTAAGTGAATATTTAGCATAAATTCATGGTCTGCATCAAAGCTCATAAGCAGAATGCTAGCACAGCCTCTAGGGTGGGGGTGGCATGGATGTAGTAATCAGAGTTGGGGGCTAGGAGCGTTGAGGGCGGAGAGGAACTTGTTTTTCCTATTCCTATCAGTAAAGTCATTTTCTGATTTTTAAGCAACTTATTTTCTCAAAGATGATATTTTAAAAACGTATTGACTGCCCAAATATAAAAAGTTGAAATATTTTCCTTCATACCAAACACACCTGTAATTTCTTCTACTCTTCTTACTCACTTGTCTTCAAACATCGATCTTTGGTTCTTGATTTGAAGGAATTGATTTCTTGGATAGTCACTCAAATAATAGTTATTATCTCAGAAAATCACCTTCTTTGTAGAAGGAAAATTGAAATCAAGAATAAAAGTGACCTTTTGGGATAATATCTATTAGTTGAGTGATCATCCGTGAAATCACTCGATTCTAAAAGCCGGCGCTTCTATTGGGTTCAACGGTTTTTGTTAGTTCTAACAATTCCTTGTTTGATCAGAAGTTCCAGAGAGATGCTTCCTCCTGCCCTTGATTCCTCTTCAGAGCCACCAGCAATCTTTGATGGAACTCCAAAGTTAGTTGTTTTTTTACTTTATTGCTCCTTTTTTTTGTTTGTCTCAAATGTGATTGTTGCATTTCTATTCTTCTTCTTTGTATGATATGATATGGTTAAATTATATACAATAACGGTTTAGTCACTTAACTATTCTTTTGTCATGTTAAAAGTAACTAACACCTATAATAATGAAGTCACTAAACTTTATCCTCTATAAAGTACTAAAATCTATCCATTGAAGTGACTTTTACTGATATAGTGCATAAAAATCTATGACTTTACTGTTATAATGGATAAAATTCTTTGTCGGATATTATATGGTTAGTCCAAATATGGTTACTGACCTTTATACACTATAACAATAATGTCTACTTCTTTTGTCGCATTAAACTAGCTGAACCTTACCCACTATAACATTAAAGTTGCTAAACTTTATCCACTATGAAGTAAAACCTACCCATCAAGGTGACTTTTTTGTTATAGCGGATAAATTTTGTGATGGTATTCTTGTAGTAGGTAAAGCTGTGACAAAAAACAGTTTTGTAACTTTACTGTTATAGTTGGTAAAATTCAGTGACCATATGTGAAATCAGCCCGATATATTAGTTTATCTCCCTTGTGATAGTCAATTTATTCATTTTCTTGGTTGAAGGCTTTATATCTCTTACTCATGCCCATATGCCCAACGTACGTGGATTGCTAGAAATTGTAAGGTTTGTATGGAGCAACTATTGATCTAAAATTTGGTTAAATTTAGTGTGTACTCGAATTTCTTCCAGTACCTATAAAGTTAGTTGATTTATATTCTTGTATGTAAATCAGGGGCTGCAGGAAGAGATTAAGTTGGTTCCTATTGATCTAAAGAACAGGCCAGATTGGTATAAGGAGAAGGTTTATCCAGCAAATAAGGTGAAAGTGACATTTATTGTTTCAAATAAATGTTGACAATCATTATTCAAATGGTTATTGTCTCTGCTTTCTTTGAAGTTCCCCAGTCCAGGCTAGAAGGTTTATCCATAGTAGAGTTAAGCTGGTCTGCTTGTTATTTTAGCACAGTAAATCTACAAACCTGCTTTATCGATTCCTAAACAATAATTTGAAACCAAATGATGTCTCTCGTGTGTGTACTTGAGGTTCCCTTCTAAGATATTTTTATCTGCGATCTAAGGGTCCGTCAATCATTTTGCTTAAATATCGTGAACTTTGAAATTCGCAGTTGTGTAGGAACCACAGGACCCCTACTAGTAAAAATGTCCCTTCTCTCCATATATCTACTGATTCAGATGGCAAGGACCTATTGTGGCTTTAGCCCGCTTCTTGTTACTTGAAAGATTACGTGTGTAGACTCTTTAGTTTAATTAATTTCATAGTTAAATTAAAAGGCCCTAGAAAGAAAGTTTAGCTTATCTCTGAATGATTGATAGATCAAAGGTAAATGAGTCGATTTAGGTCTGCTAATTGACAGGTTTAGGTGGCAAAATTTACGTACTAGTTCATTGCATTACACTATGCTGTCACTTCGTTGTGCTACTCCGAGAACTTAATTCTTTTCTTTCACAGGTGCCATCACTGGAACACAACAATGAAGTTAAGGGAGAGAGTATGGATCTCATTAGATATATTGACAGTAACTTTGAAGGACCTTCACTTTTCCCTGATGTAAGTTCTTGATAGATTTTCCTTTGAAATTTTCCTACTTTTCTCGTCTCTCAACTTGTGTGCTCACTAATGTAGGATCCTTCCAAGAGAGAATTCGCAGATGAATTGTTCTCCTACTTTGACTCCTTTTACAAAGCTGTAATTTCGTCTTTGAAGGAAGACAAAATAAATGATGCCAGTAAGTTTTAACTCCTATATAATTTACATATTTGCTTTGCGGTAGAATCTTTATGTTTTAGATGAGTTGGTGTAGTTGCAGCATTTGATTCCATTGAGACTGCTCTTTCCAAGTTTGTTGATGGATCTTTCTTCCTTGGTTCATTAAGTCTGGTGAGTATCCATATCTCGTCATTCAATATACGCTCGTAAAAGACCTATCTATAGATGCATTAGTCTTGCGCGGACTCTTCACTTTCGATGTCGTACCCGTCTCGGATTCTTCAAAGTTGCACTACTTTTGGAGAGTCCGATATACACCCGTTGACATTTTTGAAGAGTCTGAGCAACATAGGCATTAGTAAGTGAAAAGGTGAAATCCGCTGTTAAAGTTTACCATAATTTTCTGGGAATGCAGCAAATGAAGCAAATTTATCCATGTATTCCATTATTCACTACCTTGTATATGTGATGGACAGGTGGATATAGCTTACGCGCCATTCATTGAAAGATTCCAGCCCTTCTTGCTCGAGGTAAAAAACTATGACATTACAACAGGCAGGACAAAACTTGCAGCATGGATCAAGGTATTGCACGGATTACCTTTTCTTTGATACTCTTTCCAATGGAATGCTTTGACCACCAGAAGTAAATTTTAACTATAGTTGTATACCAAAATATTTTCACTTGAATACTAGAACATTATGTTCCTCGAAGCTATTATTGGAATTTGCTACTGTCAAGTTTATAATGCTTCGTGCATCCGGTTGCCCTTTCTCCTTTGTTTGTAGATAACTACTATTACCATCCTAATATCTTAAGTTTTCTGTGTGTGTATAAGCACTAGTCTTTTAAACATTGTGACTTTTGCAGAACATTAGTTGATGTAGTATGATGTATTTACTGCAGGAGATGAACCAAATTGAAGGTTATACAGTAACTAAACGTGACCCAAAGGAGCACCTGGAGAACTATAAAAGACGTTTCTTGGTATATTGCTTGTCTACTGTTTTTATTTGAGTTGATTTCTCAGATGATCACTCAATGAATAGTTATTATCTCAAAAAATCACTCTCTTTATTATAAAAATAGAATCAAGTAAAGGGCGGCTTTTTTAGATAAGAACTATTAATTGAGTAACCATACAAAAATCTAACCAGTTTTTATTTCGGAAGTTGTTTTATAACCATACTCACCGCCATTTCTTTCTCTCATTTTTTTTCTTGCAGTCTCAGCTCTAGTGAGCTCAGTCATTACACAGCATCGACAATCGCAAAGATTACTGCTGAGTGTGAAGGTGCCTGTCTTGTTCATTGTACTAGAATATGATTAATCTCCGCATGAAATTCCACATATGGTATAACTAGTGTACGGTTTGTTGCCGCATAAATATATAGTTGCAAAGTGAAATTGTCTCCGTATGATCTATAGATTACGAATTTGAGCCGTATAAGTAACCACTAATGCTTGCATTAGAGTAGACTATCTATATCACAATTCTTCAAGTGTCGCCCTTTTCCCAGACCCTACTAACGGGGGATGCTTTGTGCATCGGAGTGCCCTTTATAAATATGCAGCTGCATGGTGACTATTTCTAATCATAAAAACACCAAGAATATTTCTGTAAACTTCCAAAGCAATGTCTTAAAAGCAACTTCATACAAAAAGTTAAGGTCACTCACCCATAGAACCTAGCAAGTTTTGCAGAAAAAGAAGATTGCTCTCAGTTTACAACAATAAAAGCCAAATTACATGTTACATGTACAGAGCATCAAAGTACTGGAAGAGAAGTTCAGAAAATAAAGTGTTTTGTTGTATGGCTAAATTCAAGATTTGCAGCATACTTTCGGTTCCTAGAGCTTTCAAACATATATTATCAGCAACCATTGAATGGCTTAGTACATAGATCAACATGAACGGAAGGCAGAAGATACTCGCATCAGCAACCGTTGTAATTCTGCAAATCGACCAAAAATAATCAGCACTTTAATTCAACTATCAAGACAGCAACAGAGAAGCAAGAGTATCAAAGTTATGTTCCGCACAACAGAATCTTCTTAATTCATACTAATACTAATTTACAGTTTGTATTTGTATAACAACAACAACAACAAGAAGCAAATCCAGTGTAATCCCATAAGTGGGTCTGGGGAAAGTAGAGTGTATGCAAACCTCAACACAAATCAAAGCACAGTTTTTATTTGTAGTTCCCCAAAAATAAGCTTCAACTTATCTTACCTTTATACACGCTATTGAGAGGTAGGCAACCATCTCCCCCACCCCTCTCTTTTTGAGAGGTAGCAAGCTCGATGACCACCAATTTTAATCTACCCATTGTCCAAACTATAGTCTTCTCTGCAATCAATTAAACCTAGTATTTGTTACAGTACGTCTCTTGAAATAGAACAGTTGTAACTATTTGCCTTTTGGTGTATATTAAAGAAAGATGTATACTACAGACATTTTACTCTTGCTCAACTCCTTACCAGATTTATAAGGAACAATTACACTCTTGTAGCTTCACTGTACCTAGACAGTTCTAGTTTCTTGCCTTTGTTGCTTGCTTACTTATTAAAAAAAAACAGTAAGAGAGCAAACTAAATAAAGAAGAACCCAAAGCCAGGTAAGCTTCTTTTATGAAATATCGGTAAGTAAAACAAACTGGAAAATAACACTTCTACATATGATTATGTTTCTTTTACTTCACTATCCTTTCTTGCTCACGTCTGCCCATAAAAATGATGTCAATACTAATACTACAATATTATAAGACAACTTTATCTAGCTCTTAGATCCAAAGTAACCTTTAAACAGAACATCCAAAACTCCTCAACACTACTGCCGGAGGAAGGGAAGATTAAAAATGTTTTGGTCAGCCAATTTTTTTTTTTACTTCTAGCAAATTGTCCTTGTACTTCTATGCGTACTGAGTTGAGGTCCTAACCGAGTACGTCATAATTGAGAAAGGGAAGACCCACCCACCCCAGAGCCAGAACACACGCAGCAACCCCTCTGCCACCAGCACAAGTTAAGAACAGTTAGCTCTATATTTGTTTATCTCGCCCTAAAGAATGTAAAAAGGCAAATGTCTCTTATTTAAATCTTTCCATGTGCACCTCATATATAAATTAATAGTGGGGGAGGAAAGGGGACCATCATAGGGTACATACAGGAACTAATTAGCTCCAATGGAAAATCAAAATTAATATAAGGATGATAACCCAATGATTTTCCTCACTCAAAAGATGTTATAAATAAAGGCTAAAAGAAAACATAGTGAGGAGCAAGGTTAGTATGACAACTTACTCTGACAGAAGTCATTCTTATTTATCTAATATCTAAACACTTGCAACAAGAGGAAGAGAATGAAGAAGCACTTACTTAGAAATTCACATTTGAGAGTTCCCATAGTCAAAGCCTTGTGAAAAAGACCCATCATAGACAAACTGCCATTTTCCACGAAAAATAGGAGTCAAAATAGTAACACCTATTTACTTAATTCTATAAGGGTTAAGCATACCAGAACATGGTGAATAGAGAGTTTGGTACCCTCTTACCTGTGTAGTGGGACTGAGCTGACCTCCAACCAGATCGTTTCTAGCAGACGCATCTCCAGCCCTAGAAGATCCCTTGGTGTCTCCCTGACATTAGAAACAATCCCCAAGGCATAGCTAGTGACATATCAGAGGTAAAGACAATAAGCAACTCTATATCATTGATGCGGGGAAGCAATGCATACCTCCATCTGCAATACCATGATTAACCCACAGCCCAGCAAATAGAATGATTCATCACCAGAAAAAGAGACATTGATCAGTTGATAATTGGATAATAACACGGGGTCAAATAAGAAGTTCTTCAAAACTACAGCGGAAGTTCATATAGACCACTGATACACAGCAAATCTTCCAGATGAGCAGAAAAGAACTATTCTGTCTCTCTTTAGTTGTCGATTATAAACACACGCACAAGAATATCAAGATCTCTTCATTTATCAAAGCTTACTTATCATCAGTAACTGAGGAGGAACTGCAATTACCTCTCTGTACCTAATCAAATAGGCCTTTAGTGGCTCAATGTAGTCCTCAAATCCTAAGGTGGTCAAAGACCATACCAAATCATCTCCATTAATCGTCTTTCTCTTCTCTTTTTGACACTTGTCACTTGCCCTGTAAAAGACAGAAACACATTTAAAATCACATGCAAGACCACAAACTACAACTTCAATGTCATCAATAAATATCACATCTAAGTTCAAAGAAAGCTGCTATCTCAGAACCATTATTCATCAACATTTTTTCGATTTGCAATCATCTATTAACATGTACAGTAATACACAAGTCCTCACTCGAAGACTCAGCGAATATAGATGGATTGGAATTCACAGCTTGACCATTAAAACAGCAATAGCTGTACCCATAGAAAGAGTAAAATATCACACAGAATTTCTCTAATCTAAAGAAAGAATATAGTAAACACACATAAGTGTACACAAATAGACTAAAATTTCTCCTCAACTATTTGATATTGTTTAACTTTGAACCCCTTTGAAAGTTGGCAACAAAAAGACCCTTGTCACCCTTTCGTATCATATTTGCCATTCTTGGACAACTGGTGCTATTCTTCAAGCGGTGTGGAATTACATGTGAATGTACACTTCTCCAAATTCCTCTGTCACCCATAGTGGGCCTAATCATTCTGTCCTCTTTTTCTTCTCTTCTTCCCTTCCCCAAATGCCTCCGATATTCTTTTCTTCCATCCCTCGCACAGCCTCTCTTGCTCACCTCTTAGGCCCTTACCAACAATACTTGCACTCTTTCTACAAATGTTTCCGATATGCTCAAAATAGCTACAAGCATTGTTTTGTTCTTGTTCAAAAAAATTTGGAACTCATAATGTAGATGCACAACAAATTTTCAACATATATCACAAATCATTCAAGTCGTATCCATAAGCACATCAAACACGGTAGTTTCAACAAATATAGCAAATCATGTAAGTTGCATCCATACACATAGAAAACATGTGCAGAGAATACGGTTGCAAAAATTCTAACTCCAAGAACTCCGAGATTCAAGAATACCACTTCAAATTTAAACATTTGTAAGTACAATGAACTAATAGTACATCAAATTTCAAATAAATCCTTAGGTATATGAAGCTCTTAAATCTCTTAACTTGTATTGATTAGTGTATGATGTCACTCTTAACTAATTTGTTCTTTTCTCTTCATTGAAACACTTGGATGAGTTCTCATTAACAAAACTCCCCACCTGTATTTATTCCATTATCAATCCAAGGGTATGGAAGCATATTGATTTTCCTAATATTATAGGGGAGGACTACAACCAACAAATGGGTTCCGAACCCAATTGCTTTAGTTCAAATGTGGTATTTATATTAAGAAACACACTAAATATGTATAAAAATTAAATTTAGGACCCAGTTAGTAACACTTGATGTCACTATACGAAAATTTAGAATTCATAAAGTTCAGATACTACAATACAACACTTACTCGCTGGTGATCAAACTCATGAACTCAAAGACACAGTCCTAAACACTTGGATGTGCTTTCACTATATGAACTTCTAACCTGTATTTATCCCATTATCAATCTAAAGGGAATGGAAACATGTCGATTTTCTTAACATTACATGGGTGGAGCAACAAGCCAACGTATGGGTTCCGAACCTAGATTGTATTAAGATTCACTAATATCTACAAAAATAGAACCCAATTAGGAACACTTGCTGTCACTGGACTAAAATTTAGAACGCATAAAGTTCAAATCCTAGCAATATACTCCCTCAATTTATTTTTACTTCTCAACTGTACTAAAATATATTTTCACTTTTACTTGTCAATATTAGCATATTCATGAGCAAAGCATATTTTTTTCCATATCGTCATTGATTACTTATTTTCCAAATCATATCACAAGACTTAACACTAAACTACACATCAATTAAATTAATATATAGGTATAGTGGTAAAATACTCATGTATTTGGATAAGTAAAAGTGAACAAAGTGAGAAACACTTACTCGCTAGTGATGAAGCTGATGAACTCAGAAACACATTCCTGAACAGTATCTTTAGCTTCCTTAGCTATCTTAGCATTAGCAGGCAATCCCTTTTTCATGATACGACCGATGTTCGCTATCGGAAGGTACCTGTCCTGTTCCCTCACATTCGATTGAGGACTCCGTTCACCACCACTCTCATGACTTCCACAACCACCTCCTGGACTCGCCGGAACTTCCGCCATACTCAACAACAACGCTATTCAAACCCTAAAAACACAAAACAACCACCATAAAATACACAAAAAAATTATATAACCTAACCTTAGCAGCTGACTCAACTGTTGACCGGATCAGAATTTTTTTCTGAATTTTCTTCAATTTTCCGTTCGTTTGCTTTGTGGATCAGCAGAGAAGAAGATGAAGAAAATGAAGTTAATTTTTTGTATTTGGCGCGCTTAGTTGATGGATTGAAAGCTTTAGCGTTTGAGAGATCGGACGGTAGAGAGATATGGGGAAGAAACAGAACCTACGTTTGTAAGTAAATAGGGCTAAATAGGTTGTTTTTTTTTTTTTAGTGTATTGGTATGTATAGGAACATTAGGGGTAGTTTGGTCATAATAGTTTTTATTGATGATGAAAATTTCAAATTCAATGTTAAAGTTTAAATATGAATATTTTCTAATTTTTTTTATAGAAGTATAATTAAATGTGATTTTATCTACAACTCGAACTCCATATTTTTTTTAATAAAAAGTTAAAAATATTTGAAATTTATGGTCAAACGCTTATTTTTTATAATAAGTAAAAGATATTTGAAATCTATGGTCAAATATCTACTTTTTGTAATGAATACAAGATATTGAAAATTTATGAACAAACATACTAGATAAGTAGAAATTTTGTGCGGCTTGCAACAAACTATGCAATCACGTAATATATAAATTTTATATATATGATTTTAGTATCCATATATAGAGAGAGAGGTGGAACCAGTGTAATTGATTTCAACAAGTGATTCAAATCATATGTCCATGTTAAAAAATCAACAAACAAAAGAAATTGTGATACATAATTAATAAACTTTGGTTATGCATTTGCATATATTATAGTCAGCACCCTATACATGAAGTACCTAATACATCATATATGCAGTAAATATGTAAATTTATATCAAATTGGAAAGTCTACCATCAAAGTGCACATATAACATGAAAGTCATGTGAATAGTAGCGTTTGCTTGAACATGCACTATATACATATTAATTTTTTTTATTTAAATATCTATAAGTATATGATTGTAAAACTAATTTTATATCGTTAAATGAACCCATAAATTTACATTTTTGTATTTATTTCTGATCGAGGTCAAAGATAAAAAAAAAAGTAACTAATAACGCAGGATTAAGATAAATTAAGCAGCATGAAAGAAAAAATATTTGGATGGCATATAATAACTATAGACTATCAAATTAAAAAAGAATGAAAGGCATGTGATGACACAAGACTAGAATGAGAGAGTCTCTCTCGAATGGGCCCTACACGAGCAAATTCAATGCAGACAGAGACTTAAAGCTCCAATATGTATACCGAATATTAGGTGGAAACCAAAAAAAATGTGATAACACAAGACTACAAACAATAATTGGTAAAAAAAAAATTGGCGGCATCTATAATTTTTTCTAAAATACTTGAATTTTTAAAATATAAAAAAAATAAAATACGGAGGAAAATATAATACGGACTGATGAGATAAATGTGCTTTTTTAATAAGCTAATGGATGATTGGAAAATGAGAAACAAATAATTGGCTCAATTCCCTCCACACCTCAACTCGAAAAAGCCAATACTAGTCAAGTATGTAATTACTGGTAACATATTTATAATTTTCTGCAGACAACATAGACAACACAAAATAGTTGGGGACAATTTCATTTTAGTAAAGTGTCTTGTGAGTTACATCCCAAATACTCTGGTGTATACATCGCCAGACCGGGGCGTCTGGAACATCACATCTCCATATCCAGCATAGAATTTTTTGAAACCTAATGAATCATTTGACTGGTGTTGTGTCATGCTGTCCACTTCATTACTGCGATGGACATCGTCCAAGCTATTGTGCTGGAAGGCATTAAAGATGTGGCCATTTGTCGCAAGCTTCTGCTGTGGAAATTGTGAATAGGAAGATGGATTGAAACTTTGGTGTTGATCCACCATCCTTGACGAGAAGCCATATATATCATCATGGCCAAGATACTCATCTCCGCCATGACTAGGAAACCTTCGTGACTGATGCACGGATGGTGTTTGAGAAGCAATTCGTTGAGAGAATTTCCCTTGATCTAAAGATTTTTGTTGCATAAGATGCCAGATTCTTGCCTCATCTTCAAACCCTCTCCTCTGTGGCACACAAGCTGACCCAATATCCAAGGCTGATATATCAAAACCATTTGTTGGTTTGCCATTTCCAAAGACTGATGTAGCAGGGTCAACAAAATCGATATCACCTGCACTGCTAATGCTTCCGGTTGATGGTGTGTGAAGCAAACTTGATGAAGAACTATTTACTAAACGACTACCTGTAGAAATAGCAGTATAAGAAATATTTACTAAACGGCTACTTGTAGAAATAGCAGTATAAGAACTATATACTTCATTCACAACAAAACACAGTGTATCATGAAACTGTGAAAAATTTAAATGTGGGTGTTACCAGAGAGAGCACGAGGCATTCCTCCTATATCATCAGATGAGGCAAAACCGTGAGGCAGGTCCCTTGGGGGCATTGAGAACCCAGGTGGAGCCGAAACTTTTGGTCTGGTGACTGTTAGACAGCTCAGAGATTTCAGTATACAATAATCAATTGACTGCAATATTTTTCAATAATGTACCACTCTACTACTATAAAGATGCTCAGAAGTTAGAAGTATGTAACAGAACACTATGGCGCAGCAACTGGGTAGGTTAAGTTATAGAGGTCAGAGGAAATACACATATACACATTAAATCCCTTTGTATTTCCTCATTGATATACATTTTGATGCCTGGAAAACTCATCTCTTCTTCGCCCTTTAGAGCAATACCAAACAAAGCAAGGATAATTGAAGCCAGAAAGCTTGTCAAAACTAAGCAAGGATAGGGTAGCTAGCAAGAAAGCTTGTCAAAACTATGACCAAATACCTTTATATATTCACTGAAAGCAACTAATGCAGTAACATAAAGCAAAGCTAAGAATTGAAGCTAGTGTCACGGTTTTCTCTAATAATCAACAGAAAACCTATAGACAAGCAAGGGTCAAATTGATTCCAATAAAAATGAAAAGAAAATCAATGAAAGGTAAATACAGGGAACTAAATCCAAGTTTTGTTGTTGAAATGGAGCTAAATCTAACTGTTTTACTAAATAAAATAAGGAAAAGTCCTGCCAACACTTACTTTGATAGGGAGCCTTGTGCACATACTGATCCTTGTTCTCTCTGAAATCCTGAAGGATGGATGAATTCTTTGACATCTGACCAATATTTCTAAAAGACGACTCCAAATCACCTCCTTGCCTGGAAAAGTCATCTTGCTTCACAAAAGAGAACCCTAATTGGTCGCTGTGCAAAGAATTCCAGGAAGCACCATGCTTCCCAACAGATTCACCATACGAGCCAACAAAACTACGACGCAAGGCCATTGAATCATCACATGAATTCAAGTCCTTTGACATAATATTTGAAATAATACTGCTTTCTATGGCATTGAATGAAGAATCTTGATAGTTCGTCAAGTTATCACCATCAATCCTTCGTAGGTGCTCCACTATTTCTTCATTGGAAAATGAGGTAGAACTTCTGTAAACCCTATCAGATTTGACAGAACTTTGGAACTTCAAGTCGTGAAGCCCTTCATTTAATATCGCATTTACACATGAAAGTGGCAGAGAAGCTTCATCCACTTGATTATGTAAAGCTCCATAATCCATTCTATTGCTACTCAGACTACATGGCATATGTACTAATAAACGACCACCAGAGTTCTCTGTGGATTGAGCAGAACAAGATGGCATAAGAAAAGCCTTTTGATCCATATTATTTGGATCCTTCAGTCCTTGACTGTCAAAAGATGTATAATCTTCCCTGTAAGGTTCATCTGAAAATTCAACAAAATTTAGGTTGCCTCGCGGATGATTGGCAACGTGATTTGAAGATGGAACTTTGAACAAAATTTTATCAGGATATGTTTCATGACTATGATTATCGTTGCTAATGGTTACTGAAGATAGGTCAGAAGATAAATTCAAAATCCTACAATCTTCCGTGCTATTTCCATCTCTCTCTGCACCAGAAGTATTGTACCGTCCGACAATATCAACAAAAGTAGTCATTCTGTTTGGTCCACCAGCGTCTCCATCCTTATCATGAGGAATTACATGAGCCATGTAGCTACTGTAATTCACTGTATCATTTGATGCATCCTAGATCACATAAAAGCATTCGGTGAATATTTTTGCAGTTCAAACCAAAGAATCCATACAGTATAAAAGAAAAGTACAGCAACTTTTGTGCTGAAACTGAAGCTAAATGTTTAGATACTTTTGCGTAACTCACATGCAGAACTACACATCAAGGTTTCTTACACTTACTGCATTTCTAATGCTAGATGTCTCAGTCAATGTAAAGCCAGTGCTAGATAATTCATCAATTGGAGGTGGCAAGACATTTCCTGAACGGTTCATCATATTACTGGCATCACCAGCTATTTGTTGAACTCTATTCCTGTATAACCAACAAATGAAACCAATGCTGAGACTATACCCAGGAGAATTTTATTATGCAAAGCAACAATAACATAAAACCCTTCAGTTAGGCCAACTACAGAAATATATAAACTTCAGGAACCTCTGAGGTCCACTAGAACAAATCTGCAGGCACTCCTTGGAAAAAAAATATCATTGAAGATCTGAAGAGTCAACATTCAATTAGCATAAGAAATAAAGCTTGAAATTGTCCAAGACAAGGCAGTTATTTATATCATACAGAAAAGCTGTAGGTTTCGATGTGTCAATTCAATGGAATTTAAATTACAAGCTGAGAGTATATTAGTCATTTCATTTATAAACAGATTAGCTCTGTTTATGTGCTGTGATGATGTCTATATCTAATTTGATGGTCACTCACATGTATTAATTTTCATTATTTGCAATTTCATATCAAAATTAAGTCCATTAAAAATGAAAGTTCCAATTTCTACGATGTTGGGCTTGTGCTAGCACAGGCCATCACAGCCTAGTATATTAAGAAATGGGAAACAGGGGGAAATGTGAACTACCTCCTCATTATTTATCCATAATAGAAAATTCCTTCGTATCTCACCAAGAAATAAACAGGTTGGCATTCATCAATTCTCAAGGAAGATATATTCATGTTACAGTAAAAGGCAATAATCTGTCACTGGATATTAGCATGTGCAGAGTGACATTCAACAGACCTTAAGTACCAAGTTTTTATTTGGAACTGGTAACATGAGACCTTCAACAGCAAGTTGACCACAATGATATCTACTTGGGTGCAACAGGAACATCATTCTTGTCAACCAAGTATCAAAATCATATACTTGGAACACCAGTTCTGCATGTAAAGCTTGCAGAACACCAATTGGATTGAAACCGATTTAGTTAGTATTGCAAAACCGAGAAACTGATTCTTCTTTTATGCACTATGTTTCATCCCACCCAAAAGAGGACACTAGAAAAATAAGACAGCTATAGTTTATTACGGGTGATGCACTCATACACTGCTCTCTCAATTAACCTCAGATCACATATGCACATCAGAGGGAGCACATCAGTATTGGAGGGAAGTTTTGTATCTTGAATACCTTGTATGAATCGCAGCTACATCATCTTTGCCAAAGCTATCTTCATCAGCACCAATGCTATGCAAATATAGACAAGAAGGATTACTGCAAGGCTGCGCAAAAGAAAAGGAGCATGTCAACACTGGTTATTCATTTGTTCGGCAAACTTTAACATGCTCTCACAAAGGGAGTGACAAGAAGAACAGTGATCACAAACAGATCACAGTCCATACCGTGTTTCTCAACCACGCATGGCAGTATTTTGCAGTCCCAAATGATGCTCTGCATAGGCCATTTTTAGTGTAAGAAAAATCAAGTACACATCACTGGCCAAGGAAACAAAAGAAAGGGTGAGATGCTTACCTCAAATATCTATCTTCCAAGACAAAACCATGTACAAACTGAATACACCGCACGGCCTCCTCTTCTTTTGAATATGTAATATATCTGCAAAAAACAAGAAGCAGAAAACAATCAAATATGAGAACGACAATCCTGAGGGGTGGAAATGCAATCAAACCAAAATTGAACAGCAAATTATGCACACTCTAGAAATGCACAATTATATGAAACTGCGAAGAATAACTGAATACACCAAGAGTCAAACAGTTCTGACTTCCATAGTACTAAAACAAATCCAAACAGAGACATTCAATCAAACCTTCCATTTTCCCCCACATGCAGTTTCAGCACCGAAGTATTTTAATAACACCTATAGTTCTAGGCTTCTAGCCTCTTACTGATCATGTATCATGGCTAGGCCACCTTTGAATTAAACACCACCAGGTTCACCTCTCTCAAGTCTCAACTACTGATACAATCAAAAGTTATCATCTTGCAATATCCTAATTGAATTTTGTTTGATATAATTTAAATAGAAATAACAAGTTAACCATTATGAGCTTTAGTAATATCCAACAACCCAAACATAATGTCTAAATTGTGACAAACTGGTTTGCCCTTTTAACCTCAATTTGGAAATTTCTTTATGAGAAGTTCAGTGATTTGAGTTTCTATACTACAGGAGTTTAGAAATATATATCTAGATTTTAATTGTTAACCCAAAGATTAACTGGAAAATAAAGCAGCTGAGGGTACAAGCACCTACAATTGAAAGGATTCTACAATTTAGCACCTTATGTTGGTATTAAGATTAGTAAGGATAATGTAACAGCTTTCAGCAAAAAGAAATTTGAAAGGTAAAAGTATAATTTAACTGATGAAGCAGCACTAAGATTGTGCTGAATACGTACCCAGTTTCAGCAAAACAAAAACCAAAAACAAACAAAAAAATTGTCTGCAAGACAAATATGAAGAAACCCAAGACATTAGACCATTGCAACATGAGATAAATAATATTGACCTAAACAAAGCAATAAGATCCAAACAAGGGACAATCAGGATGAAGTAATGGGAACATATTGAGGTAATAGCATCAGAGAAAAATAAAAAATGAAGTTCCACCCTTTGAGACAAAACTTGGACTAGTTGAATCGAAGGAAACAAAGAGCCGGTAAGAGCAAATCTCTCAGTAATAAAAACCTACACAAGCCAAGATAACCAAGACATGTAGCATTACTCACACACTACAGGTATCATTAACAAATTGCTGGATGGCACCACCAGTTGTCCGAGACAGAGAAATTTTGGTAACTTTTCCATACTGCCCAAAATATTCCTTCCGCTGTAAAAGCTGCTCAAGAATATAAAATCATCAGTAGAGAAATGGATAAGAAGAATTTTTCCTATAATTACAGGGTCAATAAAATTTAGAATTAACAAAACCAATTACTTCATCAAAAAGAAATTAGCAACGGGTAACATGGAAAATAACTCCATACATCTTCATCTGCAAGATTTAGAGGCAGGCCAATCACATATGCCATTTTACGTTGAATGACCCGAACATTCGTGAGATCCTTCTTGGCTTCATTAGTTTTTGGCTTTGCCTTTGGTTGTTGTTTGCTTTTCCTATTGGCATTGTTGTTCCCTGCCCTGTTTGAAGCTAACTGTCAGTTATATTCTATCTCCGTACACCATAAAAAGTAAATTAGTCACAAGGGAAAAAACCTCTCAATATTTGTTTGCATTCTAACAACTTTCTCCTTTTCGTATGTTGTTCGACATGCAGGACATCGTCCCTCTGACTCATCTTTTTCTGCCATGTCCATTATGTGATGCCAACACCAAAGACACACCTGTAGTAATAATAGTAAAATATAAGCCACAAAAAGAAAATTATGAAAGTCCACATTTTAGCACTCCTTCCTTAAATATCATACTATCAAGTGAGCTGTCTTACCAAGATTCCAACAAAATCTAATAGTGATGATAACATCACATCGAGTACTTGGAAGCGTGATAGCAATGATATACCTAATTATTCTTTCAATTAACTTTAGACGGCTCAAAAATTATGAACTGGATCAAAATTAAATATGAATCATCAACATTTTCTTAGTTCAACAAAATAATATTTAAAAATTAGAAATAACAATAAGAGTCTTTATGTAGCTTTACCAGGAACCTCATTTAAAGAAAAATACATTGGTCTAATAATAAAGGATAGCACCAGAAGTGATCTTAGAAACCAATTGAGTTCTGGGGAAAAAACTCAGTATCATATTCGTCAAGAAGAAAAACAAAAATTGCATACTATTGGTCTTTCTCTAGCTGAACTCTATCCCATTTTCTAAATATTAAAGATTAGCATTCAGAGTACAACAAACGTCACATTTTTTTTTAATTTTTTTTTTGACAAAGCAAACGTCACATTTTAATGAAAGAATCTTTTATCCATTTTAATTAACTTGAAAGAGCATGTTGCCATCCCGTGAGGAACTGTTTTCTATGTAGTGCTCTTAGGAGCTGGAGCTACTTCAAAGCTGACAAAAATTAAGTCTGTCGATACATCAATATTTTCAAATGATCACTGAAGTCTAAACCATTCCAGTCGTATTCATGAAAAAAAAAAATGTGAACACTATTACAGTAACTCATGGCTAATATTGAATGTAATTTACTATTGAAATTAAACTTTCATTCAATTCAATTAGAAGCAAATAAGGCTGCAGAACAGCGTCAGTGTATATACTAATTCTATAACCAAAAAAGGAGAAATTTCCTGATATCACAAAATGTATTTATCATTAATCTAGTCTTACCTAAAGCAATAGTTCACATCAAAATAAAGCTCGTAATTAAGTTATTTATTCTCTCATCAGCACAATAAAGTAAAAAAAGTTTTAGACCAAAAACTGCAATTAAAAGGAAACTAGGATTGAGCCAACCAAGATTTCTAATTTAAAAATACAAATTCAGGTGGCAGACGCATACTAGATACATGAAGTCTGGAGCAGACTCAGCAAATGTCTACATAAATTAGCACAAAAATGTGAAAATCTTCTACAATCGCCAGATAATAGCAAACTAGTTCAACTGAAATAATTTTTTAAATGAAATTTAGTTTATACCAGTTCAATTATAACATATATTCAATACCAGTAGCACTATCTACCAACCAGAACACAAAACATGCTATATCCCATTCTCCTCTATTATTTCAGTTCAACCAAAATAAATAACAGGAAATTCAAAACAAAAGAAAAGGCTAAAGAATCTATACCTGATAACCACATCTGCAAGGCTTAAACTGCTGATCTGTCCAGTCCATCTCTTCAGCACACAGAGGACATCTTTTCTCTTCTTCGTTGCTCATGATTGCCCTGCAATCAATTCCAAAAATTAATTTCAATTAATTCTACTACAATAAACATCTTCACACATTAATACTCTCACCTACATTTCCTCCAACCTAGTACACATTTATTAAAACAAAAAAAAAAACTTCAAAACCCTAATCTACAGGTAACACACCAACATTTCCACAACAGATCAGAAAATTCAAAAACAAAAACATAGATTCAACGCATTCAATTAACAAATCTAGCTATACGATTCACACACCAAAAAATAAAACCATATATGTACATTCATATAATCATCCGCATTTCCACACAACACAAAAATGAACAAAACAAAAAACAAAAAAAATCCACACATACATTTCGGAATTCTTCAAAAGTTAGGGTTTTAAAAAGCTCAGATTTGCAGAAAACTGGAAAAAAAACTTACAGTGAACTTTTTTCTGATGGAGAGAAAGGCAGAAAGAGAGAGAAAGAGGAGAGAGAGATAGGCGAAAAAACAACTGGGGAGAGAGAGTACGGCCACCCAAAGGATTGAAAGACACAGAAGATAGAGACCGCTTTTAATGGTTGGCTTTTGTTAATTTGATGAATTTCCCTCTTCCCATTCCCCACACACTCCTTTATATTATACTTTTTTGTTATTATATGTAGCGGGAAATGGGAAAAATAATTAAATAATTGACTCGCTCCAAAGAGGGAAAACTGAAAAAGTAGAGGGCCAAAATGGATAACGAATTAAAGCTTTTCTATTATCCACATTTGAACAATGTATTTTTCTCCGTTTTAATTTGTTTGTCATGTTTTAATTTAGTAAGAAATTTAAAAAATAAATAGTACTGAATATATTTGATATGAGATGAATAGAATGTACGCAGATCATACATTTACCTCGTGGAGATAAAAAGATTTCTAGAAGATGCTCGGGTTTAAGAAAGTAAAAAATGTTTTTTAAAAAATTGATTTGTATTAAAGACATGTCAAATGTACTAAAATATTATTTAATCTTGTGATTTAAAACATGTAATGTGAAAAATTAAAATTAAAAAATTATCAAAAAAGGACAATAAATTAAAACTCTTCTAATATTTGAATCCCAATCTGAAATGTTGTATTAGTGGGGAAAATAGAGGACAAAAACAGACAATAAATTAAAACTCTTTTAATATTTGAATCTCAATTTGAATAGGATATTTGTATTAGTGGGAAAAATAGAGGACAAAAATGGACAATAAATTAAAACTCTTCTAATATTTGAATCTCAATCTAAATAAAATGTTGTATTAGGGAAAAATATAGGACAAAAGTGGACAATAAATTAAAACTTTTCTAATATTTGAATCTCAATTTGAATGTTATAATAATAGTTGATAAATGAAAAAAATATAAATTTGTGATTTAAATATGATGTCGGACTATCAACTTTAAAAAAGAAAAAAATAGAGGGCAAAAATGAACAATGAATGAAATTTTTTCTAATATTTGAATCTGAATTTGAATGTTGTAGTAGCAGTAGTTAATATATGGAAAAAATTTAAATTTGAGACCTGAATGTGATGTATATTACCCTCTCTGAAAAGGAAAAGTTGAGGATAAAAATGGACAGTAAATTATTCTTTTATTAATTGAATATGAATAGTAAGTTAATACATTGAGAAGTTTTGAGTTTGTATATGATGTCGTGTTAATTAGAAGCACGTTAACCGTTAATATAAGTATTTTTTTTGGACATAAATTTAAATTCAATTGGATTTTCATGTGAATAACTATTGTGAATCTATTAACTTATTTTGAGATTTTGAATTTGAGGTGTAGATGTAAAGTCGTAATTATTAAGGAGTGTTTTAATATTCCACATAAAAAAAAATACTAACGACATTTTGAATTTAATCATGTTTCAATGCGGATATCAATTATTGAGTGAGAAACTAAAAAAAAATAATTTATTCGTTTCGTTCTAATTTAAGTGTCTTAGTTTGTTTTGACACATAATGTAAATTTAAAGAAAAACTTACCAATATTTGATTGTAAATTAATAATATTTTTAATCTTTTAAATTTTATAGTCTTACACTTGTCATTACAACAATAATAATATATCAAATATAATACACATATAGAATTTACAGAGAATAATATATATCTAACATAATTTTATGATCTTAAATTTGTCACGAAAAATATTAAGATGAGAACACAAGCAATCAAATCTATTTTTGTGCTTTTAATTGTTTTATTAAGGTGTTTCTAATAAAAGAAGTTAGTTAAACAAAAGTTGTTAGATTAAGAAAGGGAATGTTCAGAAACCTTATCACAAATAGAAACTTGTTATTTTTAGTAGAAAATGATAGGAATATGAGTTTATTAAATACTACTAAATTTCGAATTGTGTGTCATTAGTCCTTAAAAATGATTATCCAAAGAATATGTTTTATGACTATTGAATTTTCAAGATTCTATCATATAATATTGTTTTATATTATAAATTACTAATGTTACGTATTAAAGTCACTAGTTCAATCTTGATTATAATTGATTTTTTTAATAAAAAAAATCATTCTGAAAATTAAGTTTCGCGCATTATAAAATTGATTTATAAAATATTATTCACAATATAATTTCTTTCATTCCCAAAACTCATACGTAGAGAAATGAGAATGATAGGAATATGAGTTTATTATTTACTACTAATTTCGAATTGCGTGTGATTAGTCCTTAAAATAATGATTATCCAAACAAAATGTCTTATCACTATATTTAATTTCAAGATTCTATCATATAATGTTGTCTTATTCTATAGATTAGTAGTGCCATGTATGAAAGTCACTAGTTTGATAATAATTGATTTTTTTTTAAAATTTCTATAGCATATTTATATTGCAGTTGGATGAATTCGGATCGCTTTATAGATTTTATAATGGTGGTATTATTCGCAATAAAATTTCTTTCATTTCCAAAACCCAAATTCGAAACACCTTATTAAGAATATAGGAATCTCAACCGTCCCACCAGGTTTACTTTAATCAATTAGTTCAATATCAAGTTTAATCAAAACATTTTGACACTTTTTCTTTCTACTTCTTTTATTTTGCAAATAAATAATTCTGAGTTTTACTCGTAAGTTCAACGAAAAATTTTAACTATAATTCTGACAAGAGGCAAAAATTGAGAGAAACTGTAAGGACGTAAATAAGCATAGGCAGATAATCCTAAACACTTCGACTAACTAATAAAATATGTACAAAGTGCATAAGTTGCACACACTTCATACTAAAAACTCATACCTATACATACAGATATATATTTTGTCATGTTGGTAAATTAGTTGGTCTAACGATATATATCTATAACTTCCTCCTCCTGTAATCATGTAAGTGCCCCATTCATAAACCTCATATGGTTCCAAAATGAATCAAGGCAGATCACCACAATGAACAAGCCATAAAAAAACCAATGTTTTAAAACCTTAAAATTTCACCAAGGGCACGTTTGGTTGGGGAATAAGTTATCCCGAAATCAATTATCCCAACCAAACATGGGATAAGCTCATCGTAAACTAATCCTGAGATCAGTTATCCCTTGTACCAAACAAGCGCTATGTTGAAAAATATTCTGCATAAAATAGTCATTTGAGTTGAAGGACAGACACCTCAAAAGGCAAAATCCACACACTTGAGTACAAACAACTCAAGGGGGTACAAAAACTTATCCAGCAACAACCAGCATATAAGAATGAATCTCAGCATTCAATTCAGGAAGACGACAATTACGCAATCACCATCAGAAAATAGGAGGTAGCAGCAGGAGAGCAAGGCCGAAGGCAGATGAAGAAAACCTCATAATTCCGTCTTTGATCATGCTGCAATCGAACAGTTCTCCCAAGACCCGTACTTTGAGCTGAAGGTTCCTCCTCCACTTTGCTGTGCATATTCACAAATTACAGCACGAGCACAAACATCCCAAGTCTTGGCTATGTCTTTTAAAGACATTGGCTGTGAAAGACTTCGCAGGGAGACACTAAACCTTGACTTGGCCTTCGTGGATAGATCTTCATACTCTTTACTGCAGAAGAAAATAGTTGAAACGCAGTTTTTAAATGTATCACATAGGAGTTAAAAGTGGAGACTATAAGACTGCATAAAGTGATTTTCAAAACCTAGTTGATAATCTTAACGCAGATCAAAAGCCACATGTACAAAATCTTTTATGATTGGCCATTAGAGAATTCAAAATTGTAAGACCTTTTTCACAAATCAACAAGGTATAATGAATACGGCATAAAATCAGGTCTATTAATGCTTTTTTGACTTCATATGTTATAACTGCTCTTACTTTTTTTTATTTTATAACAAGGACTATAATTGCTCTTATCAAGAAGACTGCCAAATTTACTCACCTGACTTCAACTGGAAACTTGTCCAACAAAATCGGAGAGCAGTTTGGATAATTAACTGGAACGAGCAATCTCAAAGGCTGAATTGGAGACTGCACAGAAGTAAAATACCATCATTCAACCAAAGAAACAAAAAATGTAAAAGAGTTGATGACTGATTTTCTTTTTTTGATACGTAGTTGATGACAGAAGTTCAGTATATGAAGATCAATATCTTACCATCTGCGCTGAAGCATACAGTGCTTTTAAGTTTGGACTCAACGCAACGGCAGTGAAAGAACACTTAACAGTAGTGCCTTCACCGCCCTCTGTTGCAGCAGCAAGAGCACTTGGATCAACACCTTCGTCACTAATTTCTACAACAGTGTCGATAAGTTGCCGATTGATTTTTTGTATCTCTTCAACCAGTGCAATATTAACCTACAATAGAGTACTAATTGCTGTTATTTACAAGGTAAAGCTGGAAAAACCAAAAGTTGACAAGTAAAGCAATTTCCTTGTCAAAGATCAACACATCAATATGAATGCAAGATCAAGGAAATCAGCATCTGAAAAAGATAACATTTTTGTGATCAAACACTCTATCTTACATCAACAAACATTGGATGTCTGATCATGAAAAAAAGAGAGGATGAAATGCACCTATGTGACAAACGAAATAACAAAAATAACTCATTTTCCCATAAATGCAAAGCTTCACGGAATAAAAACACCATTCCAGAATGTTGGTTCACATGCTGCCTAGAAGCAAAGTTGCTTTATATTCTCGAGTCTTAAAAATTATAATGCCTATTGCCCTGTATCTTCCAAAGCTTGGAATGTTTTCAATTTGAATTTCTGCTTTTCCTGTTGAACAAATTTACTCGTCTGGAAATACAATTACTCTATCAAATGATTAGGTGGGATTCAAGTGATTCACATTGTTTATAATAACACAAAAAAGGTAGGGTGAATCCAGGCATAAAGAAACCCAATATGAAAATGCAAGGACCAAGTGTTTTGTGTCAATCTAAATGCCAAAGAGCCTAGCAATAAAATGAGGTGCAGTTGGGGATTCAAGTCAAAATAGTTCATAAATAGGCAGTAACTAGACATCTGAGTACAACTTCCACCTCGGTTTTAGTTCACCACTAGAATATATTCACACACTAGTTGCTACAAAAGGGATAATATTGAAACCATATAGATAGAAGGCATATTATTATTGTTTCCGTATAGATTTGTATCGAGTGCTGCTCAGGCACAGTAAGGCTGAGGGACACTTAAGAGCCGGGAAGTTTGTGGTATGGATTGGGCATTATCATATGTTGAAGGAGCAGACACTGAATGACAGTCTGGTACAAAGACTGAGCAGCCAACTGAAAGTCTCAGGTTGCATATAGCATTCAATATAATGCATTTGTTTTATTCTAGACAGTCATCTTATTTGTTTAGATTATTTAGACATACTCACAAGCTGCAAGAGTACTAAAGAAGTAAAACTCATGTCTCATTCACATAAAGTAATGTTTGATTTTCCCATACAATATTCTACCATAGCCATCAAAGTTTTCAGAACAGAACTATAAGTAGTAGTTTGGGGTTGAAGTTCCAGTTGCAGAAACATAATCAATTAAATGAAAGAGCAGGCACATGGAATGATTGTTAAAAACCACTTTGAGTCGAGTTTCAGTTTGCATGCAAGCTGAAACTTCAGGAAATATTCCACCATATTGCATTTGGTCATTCTACTCTCTCTCTAGCAGTCATGGCCAAAGATCAGTTTTTACTTTTTTAACTCTAAAGTGCACCTGAATGGACCTCCTTTTTCTTTTAAGAACCAATATAGTCTACCACGGAGCTCTCATGTTTGGACGTGCAGTTTTGTACTTTTGTCCTGTAAGTAGGCAGCAGAAGATTACCTCTATTTTAGGTCTTTTGGCATTAGATGTTGCTGTTGACTCTAACTCAGGTGTTTCAGAATAACTCAGCTGCCAGAAACTATCATTTAAACTGCAGCTTGACGACACAACGTTGGAAGTTGTATATCGCTTCATTTTCTTTGTTCCTGTAGGTCCATCCTGCGTAAAGTAGTTTCTCGCTTGGAGACGACATTTGGTCATGGCAACCAAATCTTCGCCAACAGCTGCTCTTGATCCATTTCCTGGAGCAGATCCTGCTATTCTATCATTCATACTGACAACTGAACAGATGTCTTGAACTGACGACTGCAATGCTTTGTCAGACATGTTTTTAACCTGAATATAATAAATAAGTCAAATCAAATGAAGACAGATTATTGGGATTACTGAAGATATAAATTAAGTATAATGGTATAATACAAACCGCTCTCATCAAGCGATCCAATGGTTGTTCAACACTTGACCTGCCAGGAACAGCAGCTGAGACATTGGCATGTGTACCATCTAGAGGAGTAAACTCAGCAAGCAAAGGTGAGGCTGATATCCCAGGAGTACCAATTGCAAGGGATTGGGCAGGTGCAGAAGCAACAGTAGCTTGCTGATGCATTATATTTCCAGATGTGGTATGTGATCCAAGGCCAGCACAAACTTTTTCAGAATCCCCCGGCATTGGAGATGGAGCCAAGGGAGTTGAAGGAGAAGGGACAACAAATGGCGAGCTTGCGGATTGGAGAGGAGTCCCAGCTTTGGTAAGAGACGCCAACATATTTTGTTGGTCAATTTGTGGAGAAGGATGTTGGGTAACCTGAGGAGACAATGCTTGATGGAGTTGAGGTGAAGATATTCCTGGCTTCAATTGGGGATGATGAGATCCAACACGCTGGCCAACTGACTGTTGTTGCTGTAAAACTCCTGTTTTTATCCCCATTTGCTGCCTTATCTTTAGGTCATTAGCATCAGTCATCTGTTGAAGCTGAGACATCTGGTGGGTTGGCAATAGCGTGGTCTGCTGTTGCTTCGCTTGCTGCTGTTGTATTATCTGCTGTCTTTGAAAAAGTTGCTGCTGCATATGCCTATGGTGGTATTGCTGTCTTAATTGCTGGTTCTGCAACATTTGCTGCTCGTGCTGCTTAGGAAGTGACTGTTGCAGGGCGTTTGAATTTTGCTGTAGGGAACCGAGGTTTGCCTGTACGGAGTTTGTTCCACTTTGTGAGCTTAATGAGCTCATGTTAACTTGTTGAGGACTGTTAACAGGATTCTGTTGTAAAGAGCCAGTAGCCACCTGCTGCAGTGAGTTCAATGAATTACCCTGTCCCAAATCCACAGTGGAACCAGGCTGTACTGTATTTATCATGTGTTGCTGGGAGTTGGAAATTGTTGATACGCCAGACAAGGTATTATGTTGCAAGTTGGTGAGATTATTCTGCGGCATTGCTGCCATGGAACCCTGTACAGGTTGCATCGATGGATTAGATTGACCATCAAGAGATTGTGGTTGCTGAAGCTGCATGGAAGACTGAGGAAGTTGTCCCTGCAGTGGAGAAGAAGAAGGCTTGCTGCGCGGCCTATTGGAACTAAGAAAGAAACTTATGTGCTTCTCAACCGAAACCAACTTTTCCTTGTGAGAAAGTTGAATATCCTGCTTGTTAAGCCGCAAGAAAAGCACAATGCGTTCCAGCGTAATCTTGAACATCTTGAGCTTTTCAATTTGCTCATTTTGAGGACGCTGAGGAAGAGAATCATGCTTAAAATCAGGAAAAAAAAATCAGTTTAGTCAAAGTCTTGTTTCTTGCCCTTTGCAAACTTTTAAAAGTCATGCTTCAAGTACCTCCCTCCCACAGCAAAGAAAAAGGGAGTAAAACTTAAAACCAACATAAAAAGACAAATAACATAGTAGCCAGGTGCCCAATTCAACAGAATGCTGACTTAAGCGCTCTTAAAATTTAGACAAATTAAGCCCTTGCCCGAAGAATTAGGGAAGCCTTGAACCCTTCCCCCAAGGGAACATAAAAGTGGCATCTACATCACAGTGTTCACCTAGATATGTGTAAATAGCTCATTTTATGGTGTCCTCCACCTATACTTCACAATCATACACAACGCTTCAACACAGACAAATGATGCAGACGCAAGAAATAAAAAGGAATTAACCGCACTACAATGTATTCCCAGTATGATACAACTGTTTCTCAAGATGGCTGGAAAGGAACTAAAGATGCAAAACTGAGAATTTAGAGTTTTGAGCTTTCTGCATCAGTTCTCAGTTAGATAATGTTCTAGGATTACCTATGGGCGTATCAAGGAGTTTGTATCAACTAGAAATGCCAGAGAATATATGTAAGAAGGAGCTATAGTACGTATCAGAAACATGCAAATAGATGAGAGGAGTTTCCAATAACCATAGGTTTATGAAATTTATCTTATACCAGTACTTGTTAACCTAGTTATGGATGACCTAACCAATATAATACAAATGCAGTACACCTTAGTGTATGCTATATGCAAATGATGGTGTCAATTGACAAACTTTCAAGGGAGTCAAACCATAATTTAGAACTATGATGAAGCAATTACAGGGCAATGCCTGCAGTGGTTTTGGATAAGTAGGGGAGAAATATATGATTGCAAGTACTGTCCCCATAAGAAGAATGATTTCTAAGAACTATTAACATCTCAAATTATATAAAAAAAACTAGTATCCAACATGCTGCACCATACACAGCTGGTAGAATTGCTCCAAAAATGTAATAATGGATTAAAATGTTGATGACATACCTGTTGCACTTTAGAAGCAATTTTGTGGTATAGATCATTGAGCTCTGCTAAATACGACTCCTTCATAGACTTTATCTGCATTAAAAATTTGCATCAGCTCAGAATTGCGCACATGTCCAGACTGCATTCCCATATGGATCAGTAGTAATTAGATCAACTTTCCGATACAGTAGAGAACAAACTAGAGAATCCTCATGAAAGAATCTTCCAGATAAAAAGGTAAAAAGTGAAGTGGAAGAGGAAGACTAAAACTCGTTAAAGAATCCATTTTGCATGATTCAACATGTGAATGAAAAAATAAACTGAACTTTGCTTCCTTCAGCTTCTTCGTACACGTTTCGCTCAGTGCTCACAGCAAGGGTCTAGTTCCAAGATGTGATAATAGACCAGCCCAATCAGGAGGAATTAGAATATACTTTTCTATAATTGTTTGGGAGATATAATATGGTTTAGTGTGGGAACATCATTTTCTTTTTCACTTTACACCTTTATTACCAGTGAAGCAAAATGAGGGTAAACAATGAATAACAACAATGTAGTTAGCTTCACAAGTAAAAAGGCATGTTGATGTTATATCTTTATTCTTGGCCAACTCAAAATATTCCAACTTACACTCCTAGCTAGTAAACCAAGTCGGGTATTTAAGTACAAAAAGCTAGAGGGGCAGACTCATTATCATCCACATTTCAAAACAGGAAACAATGAATTTCTCGTGCATCCCAAAAAACAGAAACAAAAACAGTTACCAACTAATACAGATGAATGTGTCTTTTCACAAAGAACAATATTTTCTAATAGCCATATATGCAAGCATATACTTCCTGCATGAATAGATTTACCCTTTAATGTAGCAATAAATTTTTTAGTTTCCATGGAATGAAACAATTAGGGACATATTATGAGGACCCTGACCCAAACTTACGGACATATTACCTCGTGAGTTCAGACAATACATAACAACATTCAACTATTTATAATCACTTCATCAAAAAACAAGTGTAACCAATCAATTTATTTACTTCACTTCTCAATTATGCCAGTAGAAAGTGCAAGGAAATTCAAGTGCTATAATATTGGATTGAGAAGAGCTCAAATGAAGCGACATAGACAACAATAATTCATATAACAGACCCTAACTTGATTAACATTGAGGCATAATAGTTGTTGTACCTCACTTCTCAATTGAGAATAAATCAATTTCTTACAAGTTAGCTGTAACAAGCGTAATTTCATAATTCTTCTACGAATTGGAACACAGTAAAAGTGCTTTGCGGGAATGGGTATGACCATGAATTTGCTGAATACTTATTTTGATAAACCTCCTCTATTACTCCATCAATCACAGGAAATATTTCACAGCATTCAGCTACTTCTTATATTGTTGCAACCAGTCAATTTATCAAAATACAGTTCACTTGTCAATTTCCAAAACAACAATTTCCAGTAATTTCCTCAGTCTTCAACATCCCGTGCATATAGAAATACCATTGAAAAAAAAAATACCTTTTGGTAAACCTCCTCCTGCCAATCAGCTGCATTTGCATTTCCCGTCTGAGCTGTAGAATCTAAAGATGCTACAAATAAACCAAAAGTTAAGGATAGCACAAAAATATTGAAGGACTTGACTCCTTACAGCATTAAAATTTCAGGCAAATTTTGGGATATGAAAGGTGTTGGGTATTTCAGATAAGTATGAATATTATCTAAAATATCCATCACCTTTCATATCCCAAAACTTGCCTGAAATTTTAATGCTGTAAGGAGTCAAGTACTACTCATTTTTACATAAACAAAATGTAAACCAGTGGTTAACATAGTGTAGAAGTCCTATACCTTCACACACATAAGGCATGAAAGGTGGAAATATCTAAGAATGACAAACTGCTAAAGAGTGATTTATGAGACCTAATTGAAAGCTTTGACTAAGAAAAATACATACTTGATGAGGCTTCAGGTGCGACTCTTTGTGATTGATATAGCTGCTTCTGCTGTTCCATTACATTCTGCTGTTGAAGCAAGGGGGCTGATGGTTGAAGCCTCTGTTGCATCTCTCTTTGCAATTGATTCGCCTGTTGCTGCAAACCCAAAGGTGGCTGTAACTGTCCTGGTTGTGATTGACTCTGAGACATCATTTGCTGTTGTGCTGGCTGCGACTGTGATTGTTGACCTTGGTTTGGTAACAAGGTTGTAGTACTCTGCAGCATTTGTTGTTGTACAGGAACTTTTGGTTGTTGCATCAAATGGATAGGGTGCTGATTAGATGTCAAGCCAGAGTTACCAGGTTGTTGACTTCCAGACAGCTGTTGCTGCTGGACCCCAGCAATATTACTTTGAGAGCCCAACTGCTGCTGATGCATATTTTGAAAGCTGTTTTGCGGATTAAGTAACTGCTGCTGCTGCAGACTGTTATAGTTGTTCTGTTGGCCCACTAGCCTCTGCTGCACATCAGGCATTGTATTCTGTTGACTCATCAATTGGTTCTGCTGGAGATTTGCAACATTTGTCTGTTGTGCAATCAGCTGCTGCTGCTGCTGCTGTTGTTGTTGGTGCTGTTGCGCTGGTAAAATTGGTTGCTGTAGCATTGACGATTGCTGTTGATGAAGCATGGGAGCCTGCTGCTGTCTCAAAACTGATTGTTGCCGTTGGTGAAGTACAGATTGAGTTGACTGTTGAGCATTTGACTGTTGATTCTGCTGAAGGTTGGACAAAGAAGTTGATTGTATTGAAGAAGGTTGCATCATAGCTTGCTGAGAAGGTTGTGTCTGAGTAGATTGTAGAAGGTTTTGTTGCTGCTGTGGTGGCTGTTGCTGCTGCTCCTGCGGCTGTTGCTGCATGTGAGATTGCATCAAGGACTGTGATGTGCTTCCCGGCTGAAATTTCTGCTTCATCATTTGATGCTGATGCAGTTGCTGCTGGTAAAGATATTGCTGTGTTGTCTGGGACTGCTGCTGTTGCTGTTGAGAAACAACCTGTTGTTGTCTTCCCTGCATCTGCCTCTGAGAATTAGCAACCATATTAGGAGGCATGCCTTGTCCAATGGCATTTCCTACTAAGTTTTGACCAACATTTGGCATGTTTTGCATGGTTTGCAAATTTGAATTCTGGCCCACGACATTTGGCATGGTACCCTGCGTCAAATTACTCACAGAAGGAAGTGAAGGAGCCAAGCTAGCAGAATTTTGCAGCCCAGTTGATGCCATATTGTTCTGAAGGTTTTGCTGCAACAGTGGTTGTCGTGTTTGAGTTTGATTGGCCACCATAGGTACAGGAAGTTGCTGTGCTTGGCTGTTAACTTGGGATTGCATACTGTGCGATCCTACAGAAATGAATCAAAAAGAAGCCAGTCAAGATGCTATCAAATAACTAGCAAACATAATAACATTAAAATAAAATACAAACAAGCAGCAAAAGTAAACACGTATTTTTTAGTTGAAGATACAAGAAACAGAAGTCATTGCTTTGTGAAAACTGATTCGAAAATACAAAAGAGAACTTTGACTAAGTTACTTATTAGACAAATAAACAACAGTATGTAGTACTGTAAATCATAAGCTTTTCTTCTGTCCCTTGTCTTGGTTAGCTAATAAGAAAAGAATAGTCTGGATATAGAGAAAGAGCAGGGCCAGGACTCTGACCTAGAGCACAAACAATACGTATTAGGGCTAGTCACCAAAATTATAGATCACTCAAAGAATAGCTCAATGGTTCAAGCATCTAAAATTTCCTTTACACTTATTAGCTACAGAGAGCAAACTTTTCAACAGCAGAACGAAGTAATTAGGTTTGTACAAAACGTACTGTCAGACAAGATTTCCCTATTTGAAATGCAGCACATGATATTTCATTGTTCACCTGGACCAAGGGCATTCTGACCACTACTTGCAGGATTTGGCTGAACAGAATTGGTCATAGGAGTTTGAGATTTTGTCTCCATGGTCAGCATCTTTAAAGATATCTTCCGAAGATAATCTTGCTGCAATATTAGATAAATATAAGTTAAAATACATACAACATAGGGTTGGCAAACTGAAGGTAGGCTATGCAGGGCGGGTTCAAATATTTTTTTAAAAACACTGATACAGCGTGGGGCGGGTTGCAGAACTATGAAGGGGGTTTAAACAACAATGTATCCAGTGTAACTCCCACAAGTGTGTCTGGGGAGGGTGAGGAGTGTACACAGACCTTACCACTACCTCACCACTACCTCAAAAAGATAGAGAGATTGTTTCCGATAGACCCTCGGGCCTTGGCTGAAGTAAAGAATCTCCAAGCAGCGGTTTGAACAAGAACAAAAAGAGAAATTAAGTTCTTAGTACTAAACTTCCTTAGGCGAGCAACCAGATCTGGGAAGGATAGTGTTTACACAGACCTTAAACCTACTTCGTGGAGGTTGCTTAGGCGTGCAAAGACATTCAAATTAGATCTAAATTATTTTTTTGTGGTGGTCAGTATAAAAATTAGTGTAGAAGTAGATTTTGTGAATCTATGTGGTCACTCAAATAAGAAATTATTTAATTTAATTCCATATAACTTGATTCTATCCATTTTGCGTTGACAAATATATAGTCAGCACTGCCCCCAAGGCCTAGCTCGAGTGGCAAAAGGTGGAGGATTTGTGACTTGGGTTGCATATTCAAGCCCCTCACCATGCAAGGCGAAGCTAGGTATTTAAGTGGAGAAGTGTAGAGGGGAGGGCCCATTATCCACTGAGTTTAAAAGGCTGTGATTGGTCCAAAGGGTGGAGGGTCACAGCCAGATTTCTCGGTTATAAAAAAAAATAAAAAAAAAATAAAAAATATATATAGTGAGCACTCTTGGGGAATAATAATTAATATGATACTATAATATTTACGTGTGAGAAAAACATGTCAATATGCAGAATTAACCCTGTTTTTTTGTTCTTGACATCACTGTAATAGGTAATTTAACTTAAATAAATTACCAATTAAATACGATTTACAGATCTCATGCTTAAGATGAACTATATATAGTATCAGGCTCTTCCATTTCCCTGTTATAAGAACCTTGATGAGAGCAAATATAAGAATATCCAATTATTATTTTTAATGTCAGCAATGTCTTAGTAAAATTGCTAAACTAGTGATTCATGTGTTCGTTTAGGAGTGCGAAGATCTACATAAACATAATGATACGGGTGGGGGGTCAAAATCTTCGCAGGATTATGCGGGTTTGGCCCGCAACCGCACTGTACCCGGTCCGCTTGCCTTCCCTAATACAACGTGTCTAGATGACTGGAAAGACGAATGCAAGTTTATACAAGCATGAATAACATCAGTGAAGAGGAGAAAAAATTGAATCATTTATGTAGAAGAATCACACATCGGATAAATGGGTGGTTTCCTTGTATGGTTTTGGAGAACAAATTGCATCAAGAGTCCCAAATCGGATGAAAGGGATGGGCTTATATGGTCTCGGAGAACAAATTGAAACAAGAGTCCCACATTGGATGAAGAGGGATGAGTGATTCCCTTATATGGTCTTGAAAAACAAATTGCATCAAAAGTCTAATATTGGATGAAAAAGGCAGGGGTGGTTTATGAGCTAGCTTTACAATTCGAACAAATAAGAAACACGTGTAGACTACATACCTGACTTGTAGCAGCAGAATAGATCTTTTCTTCAAACCTCACAGCAATTTTCTTAAGCTCCTGTACTCCTTCTTGCCCAGAAACAGGAAGATGCCTCTTTAAGGTCTCCATTCTATACAACCATATCAACAAAAGATCAACATAAACTCTTGATAAAAGCACAATCTAGATAAATACTTCTCAAATATATTAAAAACAATTCGACATCACGCCCTGCTACAAAAGACTAAAACTTATTTCCTCTAAACAAATATAAGTAGTTATAATCCAATTATCGCAAACAACAACCTACCATTTCGACATATCTAAAACAAAATATAAAGCACAGTGAGTAAAACTTGGTTTTCCCACTTGAACTAGTTCCTTGACTGATCCACCACACGCTAACCCCACCCCCAACAACAACAACATACCTAGTGTAATCACATACGTGGGGTCAGAGTGTACGCATCTGTTACCCTTGACTGATTACCAAAATTGGAAATAACTAGGGCATAAACTTCCAATCAACTAACCCAGTACCATTAACAAAAAACCCCCAAAATTCACCTGATAAAGTGAGTTTCCATAAAACAGAAAGACACTGGAAAAGAACATGCATCAGATTGATTAATCAATACTTCTAACGAAATGGGGTTTCTTCAGATAACCGATAAAACACAAAAAAAAAACCTAAAATTCAAAATTCCAAATCCTTTTAACAAATGAAAAAATAAGAACAAGTCGCAAAACCAAAAATAGAAAAAGCTTACATCTTGTTCACAATCCTTTGACGCGAATCGGGCAAAAGTTGAGTCCTCCAATCACCGGAATCCATAGCTCCGGCAGCCGCTCCGCCACCTTCACCACCTCCCTGAGCCTGAGCGGCCCTCCAATTATTCCCATCCATTTCAATTCCACACCAAAATTCCTTAATCCACAATCAATAATCACAATTTCTGGCTTCGATCAAAAGCAAAAAAAATTCCAAAATTTCGACGAAAAATCACAATTCCGCCTAGATTCTGAGTGTATAAATAAGAAACAAGACTCCCAAAGTCTTAATATTATTCATTCATATATAGTAATGTAAATAAATATTTAGTAATATCTGACTAATACCAACGTGTCCAGCCGCCATTGACTCAAAATCTCTGGCCCATTCACTAGTTTTACACAATTTTAAGAAAATTTATGTTTAATATAGTGATTTTATTTTAGCTTTGTGTGGTTAATAAGAAGCTTTAAAATAACTAGTTTTTTGACACGTGCGTTGTAAGTGATTACCAATTTCAAAAAGTAAATAGTATTGCTTATTTAAGCGAAGATTTGAATAATAAGTTTAGCAAAAATTAATATTGCAGATTCTTTTGTAAATGTTCAATGTGGATCGTCATATATATATATATATCTCTTATTTACGCAAACCTATGAAGATGGTAAATGAAATTTTTTATTAGTTAGATGCAATAATGTATATATTTATTTCAATTTGATGAGGTATGTAATTAGTCTTATCTCACTAATATTAACTTATATTTGCTTTGTATTTTTCTTGTCATCTAACCAGATGTGTTTTACATCATTAAATTGTTTAGATGTCATATTAACATGTGAAGAGAACAACTACATTTTATGTATCCACATATTTTCACATTTGTTGGTAGTTTTTTTATAAAAAAAACTCGAAACATTTAAAAATAATATATTTGAAGTTAGAAGATCTTGTTAACTAGATAATACATTTGTGACATATCTAATACTTTAATTTAAATATAAATACCTACCCAAATATAAATATATATTTGCATTAATGAAAATATTTATCTCATAAAATTAACAATTAGATAAATAATAGAAATTAAACTAATACAAACTTCAATTGACGTTATTACAAGTCATATGAACTTTTTTTCGTCTAAAGTACTGAAATATTAAGAAATAGAAAATAAGTAAAACAAAAGGGCAATGTTTATATAGTAATAACTATTTTGAAGCAAACTTCTTGAGAGTCTAAATCACATAAGTAGCATTGATAAATAAAGTCATTCTTTTGTCTTGAGTATCAAAAACAAATCGTGACAATTCTCTAAATTTTGAAAAAGATATTCAGAAGCATATATCTACATCACAAGAGAAAATTGTTCACAAAAACAAATGAATTTAGACTACATCATCATGTTAACTTCATATATTGGAACATTACATACTAATGTATATATTAAGCAAAAAAAATAATTATTATATCATCAAAATTATTTTCCTCAAGTACTCGAGGTTATGTAATATACCTTCTTAGGATAGAACAACTTACTTCATCAAAATAGTGGTACATCATATTCCGCTAAACTTCGAACTCACTCAACGACAATAAATCACACAAAAAAGTTTAAAATGCAAGAAGAAGAAGAAGAAGAAGAAGAAGAAGAAGAGTAGAAGATTAAAAAAATAATGGTTGGAAAATGAGAGGAAGCCCCTCTATTTATAGTAAACAAAGGGTAGTATGAACAAATATTTTTTTGTGTCTTATCTGAAAAGTCATTACCTTTTCAAGAAGTCACAACCCTTTGGAAAAGTCACAACTTATTGAAAAAGTTACAACTCTTTGGAAAAGTCACAACTGATTGAAAAAGTTACAACTCTTTGGAAAAGTCACAACTCATCGAAAAATCACAATCCTTCGAAAAAAATCACAACTTTTCGAAAAAGTCACAACTCATCAAAAAAGTCAGAACCTAAGTTAGGGATATTATAGTAATTTAACATTCAATTTAGGAGTTCATGTTTTTAAGGTAACTAGTTTTGACAAACGCACGTGAATATCAAACCACATATCACACTATTTTAAAAAATAACGTGAATGTTATTAAAATAAAAAAATAGTCACTCTTAAAATCTCTTAGTTTCAGCTCTTAAATATATTTTCTCCTCCCTTCTCTATAGTGCATTACTTTGTTATTATTGTATTAGTAAACTTAGCCGCGCTACACACGGTGTAAAAAAGTTTTAATTTTTTTTAACTTTCAAATTCAAATATATTAGATAACAAATTTTAACACTTATATTTGTAATTTTAACTTGATTTATGAATTGATTTTATCAAAAAGTTAAAAAAGAATCCTTATATTAGCACCGTCTAATATCTATACTTTTTTTTGGGTTGAATAGTAGCTATTATTTTATGTTAGTTATAATATAATAATTAAGAATTTATGACTTTATTATCCATTTGAATGAGTTCTCAAAATTAAATATGGTCACCTTTGATATTTTGTAAAAAATTTAAAGTGGGACTTTTAGTCTTCTAAATTTTTTTAAAAAGAAATCAAAAGAATTTCTATAAAAAAATCACGATTAGTATCATTAAGAATTCAAAACAATAATATTAAATGTATAATTACAATAGGAAAAAGTGATAATTATAAGTATTAGACATGTCAAATTATTTTATCTCGTAAAATAAATGTAGTTTAAAAATATGAGGAAATCCCTCCATTTATAGTTAAAATGTGCAGTATTAGTATGTGCATATTGTTCCTTATCATAAAAATATAGAAGATGTATTAAATAGGATGTTTAAAGAAGAAGAAGAAGAAGAAGAATGAATATTTTTTTTAAAAATGTAGTTTAAAAATTTGAGGAAGCCCCTCTTTTAATAGCCAACAAAGGGTAGTGTATAAAAAACTACTTATTGTGCCTTATCAAAAAGATGTCACAACCCTTTAGAAAACTCACAACCCTTCAAAAAGGTCACAACTCATCGGAAAATGTCACAACCCTTCGGAAAAGTCACAACTCTTCCAAAAAGTCGCAACCCTATAGAAAAGTCACAACCCTTCGAAAAGGTCACAACTCATCGAAAAAGTTATAACTCTTCGAAAATGTCATAACCCTTCAATGTGAAAAGGTTTTTGTCTTTAATATAATATAGTATAATACACATAAATAAATATAATACAATATAAAATATAGAAGATATACTACATTTGGTGTTTTAAGTTAGGTAGTATAGATAGATAAAAAAAGATAGATACAGATTGGTCTAATTTTAATTTGATATGGAAATTTTTTAAAAGTAAAGAAGACTTTTAATTTAAGGATCATATGTTAAATATATAAAAATATCTTTTCACTTTGTGGTCTTAAAGTGCACCCCACCCCAAGAAAAAAAAAATTCTATATTAAACTGAATAAAAGTAAAAGTACACTAAATAAATTGAAAACAAAATAGTACTTATTAAATGTTAGTTTGGACTCTTCAAACAAGTTTTTGATCAAATACTTTTTCTCCAATAGTTTGAGACTTTTCAGATTCTAAACACCAAGTTGTAGTTTGTGCAACGGAAAATCATTGGTCTTCTTGTCAAGTAGAAGTTTCTACAAAAGTATATTTTATGGCTATGAAAATGAGTAAATATATTAATTATCAAGATACTCTTCTTATTTGAAGTTGAGTTATTTCATTCTCCTTGTTGAATCAATTTTGGTTGATCTATCTAATTTACCCACAAAAAATATTGTAATTTTATGATTGAACAACTCTCACAATCTTCCTTGTTTAAAGAAGAATAGAAAACTTACAAAATTTGTAGTTTAAAAGTGTGAGAAACCCCCTCTATTCAAAGACATGAAAGGATAGTATGAAAAAGTTCTTATCGTGTCTTTCTCACATAAGTCACAACCTTTCAGAAAAATCACAACTTTTCGAAAATGTCATAACTCATCGAAAAAGCCACAACTCCATAAAAAAGTCACAACCTTTCGGAAGAGTCATTGCCTATCAATGTGAAAAGGTGTATGCTTTTAATATAATATAGCGTAAATAAATATAAAATTAAATATATAACATATATACTAAATTTAGTGTTTTAAGTTGGGGGTATTATAATAATTTAACATTCAAGTTAGGGAGTTCATGCTTTTAAGGTAGTAAAGATAGATATAGATTTATTAATTATTTAATTAGAGATAAAAGTGATAAATTTATCATTGCTTGAGTTATTAAATAATTATGTTTTTTTTTTAATAGATTGTCTAATTTTCTTGAGTAAAGGTTATATACTGTCACTGAAAGGAAGACTAATATAACAATAAGCAGTAGTTAATTTTATTTGTTACATATAGCTAACCCAATAAAAAGAGTTCCAAGCTTGTCTACTTCAATTATATTTAATGCAGATAAAGGGGAAACTAAGCAGTCAACAAGATTAACATTTTGATCAGGTTCGTTGACAATTTTTATTAACAGGTCGACTACTTTGTTTTTTCCCCATAAAATTATGCTTATTTTGGGATTTAAAGAAACTCTCTGCATTCATAAATTAAATTGTAACAAATTAAGTGATTGTCGTGTATGTAATCCGTGCAATAACTGAATTAGTAACATAAACAATGACTTGATACTTAAATTTGATGCAATTTTTCGAAAAGTAGAAAAACACAAAATTTTACATATATAACAAAGTTCGTAATTATTTTAGCAGAGAAAACTGCAATTCAAATTAATTGTCTCCAAGAAAAACATTTTGATGGGGAACCTCATTGTCAATCTTTATTAACAGGTCAACTACTATATTTTTCTCCATAAAATTATGCTTAAAAGCATGAACTCCCAAACATGAATGTCGAATTACTATCATACCCCCAATTAATAATAGTCAATTTATTTAATTATGTTATATTAAAAGTTGATACCTTTTCACATTAATGGATAGTGACTTTTGCGATGAGTTGTGACTTTTCCAAAGGGTTGTGACATTTTCGATGAGTTATGACTTTTCCAAAGGATTGTGATTTTTTCAAAGGGTTATAACTTTACCATAGGATTGTGCTTATTCAATAAGTTGTGACTTTTTCAAAGGGTTATGTCTTTTCGATGAGCAGAGACTTTTTTGAAGGGTTGTGACTTGTCTAATAAGACACAATCAAAACATATTCATACTACTATTTGTTAGCTATAAATAGAGGTGTTTCCTCTCACTTTTAAACTACAATATTTTTAGGTTTTATACTCTTCTTCTTCTTAAAAAATCTCAACTGTTATTTGCAATAGTTTATTAAGTTCAGCACCCAACGAAATTTGAGGTACCACATAAGAAAGAGTTGGTGAACAAATTGTAGCAAATCTTTCATCAATTCACACTCATATTTTCCTCTAACGATTTTCTTCACATACAGACATCAATATTATTTATATCATTTTGAAAATTAATACTCTTTAATTAAAAGACTAATTTCCTACGAATAGTCACAATAATGTCTACCTTCATCTTTCTTCGATCATAAATCACAACCATTCACTCCTTATAAATTCTTGGGGATCTCTTTTCTATGACAATTCGAGATCATTTAAAATTTTCATAAATGATTTATCCCCAATCCATTGATATGTTTCGCCGAAGTTCTTAGCATTGTAATTTAGGTATTGACTTTCTATTAAAGAAGAAAAGAAGAGAACAAAGAAATATGCAATTATCTATGAACTTTGTTTCACACAAAAATCTTCTATATATTTTGAGCTGGAATTTTAATTTATTTTTCTTATTTTGTTTCTTGAATAATTTCTTTTGTGTTTTCATTCGAGAGAGAATAAAAATAAACAAATACAAAAATGGCACATGATTGGGGTAAGATATTTCTTCTTTGTATTTCCAATTCTTATTCTTTAAACATAAAATGAAGGAGTTTCTTCCTAATTTTGATAAAACATCAGGCATCAACGTTGTCCATTGAATTAGTAGTTTTGATGTTAAGTCTATTGTTTCAAAAATAGATTTTCACTTTTACTAATAATATGATAAAATAACCATGATAATAAATATTTTTTAACAGATATTTAAGTAAAAATGAACGGAGAAAGTAAAGTGTTGGTGACAAGAGATTTCAATCAAATGAAACACTAGGGTGAATATATCATGAACATATATTTTCGCTTTCCTTCTTCATTGGCTATTAATTGATCCACATATTTTCCTTTTTTTTATATTTACGTTGATCAGTATGATTTTTTTAAGTATGAATTTCTTGTTATTTTGTGTTCATTTTTATCTAACAAAATGTTATGTCATAAGATACACTCTTTTCTAGCTATATAAAAATGATAAGAAAATTGCGATTAATCATAAAATGATCTTAAATCAAATTAAAGATTCTATAAATAATACTTTAAATTTTATTCATCTTTTAATTTTTTAATTGAAAAAGTTTAATGTTTTATATCACGATAGAACATCTATAAGATACTAGATACTCTCATAAGACAACATCTATATGATATGTATGCGGCAAAATAAAGGATAATTTTCTTTAGAACTAATTATTGACGTAATATATTTTTCTCTGTAACATTCTACGTATAAAAGTATTGACATTCACTATATAAATACACTTTTTGTGTTTGTAAAATTACATCTATATCATAGTCTTACACAAATATTAATTGAATAATAATATTTTGTAAAAGATATATAAAGTTTAAAGATAAAATATTAAAATATTTCTGACAATCGTTCTTCGTGTCATGCACATATTAAATTTCAAATATTAATATCTAAGAGGCCATTTAGTTACTGGATAAGGGCAAAGTTAATACATGAATAATTTGGTTATTCATGTATTAATTTTATACCATGTTTGGTTTGTAAATAGAATCAAAATTATTCTTATATAGATTTTATACAATGTTTGGTTGGTGTGTCTCCAAATGTTGTATAAAAATTTTTCATGTATTGATTTATGTGGTGTTTGGTTGCATTTTTGTAATTCTACATAGCTAATACTCACATAACTTATGAGGAAATCTATGTATAATTTTATGCGGGATAGAATGTGCAATAAGTTATGAGGGTATTAGTTATACATGAATTAAAATAATAAAATTACATATTTACCCTTAATTTGTTTACTTAATTATTTATTTCTAAATAATAATGTATATTAATATTAATTCACATGATTAATGAGTAATTTTTTATTTTTTTAAAAAAGGACTGGCCTAACTCAATTTTTTTTAGTCCGTGATACCCCCCTCCCCCACCCACCCACCCACACACAAACAAACCCAAAACAATTTGCCCCCGACTCCGACTCGAATTGTTCCATTTTATTATTTGTGCGCATCATATTATAGATTTCTGTAGCGCATCACACTGTAGATTTCTCGCCCCCCACCCACATGGGTCTGTTGCATTTTATCTTGGATACACGTTTTATAATTTTCTATTTTAAAAAAAAAAACGTATATTAATTTACAATAAATTAAACAATCAATAAGTAATAATATATGTATTATAATTTCTACCTAACTAATATTTGTATAATTAATACCTACATAATCAATACATGCATAACCAATACCTACATAACCAATACATGCATAACTAATACCTACATAACTAATACCTGCATAACTAATACATACATTACTAATACCTGCATAATTAATACCTACATAACTAATACCTGCATAACTCTAACCAGTAACCAAACTGCCCCTAAGAGAATAATTTTACTTAAATGGTGTCCATTATTTACAGTCATAACCTCAAGAGGAAAAATTATTGATGACCATTTTTTTATCTTGATATTATTTTTCTATTTTGTTGGTTAAGTTTGTTTACCAAATTGAGTAAAGTAAAGAACAATACTACTTAAGAAATTTTACTTTTTTCCCATATTAAAATTTTTTGAATGCATTTTTAAATGTTTCAATGATATCTCGTAATTTTTATCTCAAAAAATAATTAACTCTATTAAAATCTATATTAATCATTTAAAAGCACTTGTCAATATTCTTTCTGTTATAATTATTTACTAAAAAACTTTAATTTAGTAATATTAATTTTATTTTACAACATCGTATACTATGTGATATGATACATATGTGCAACGCACGTGTCATGAAACTAGTATATATATATATATATATATATATGTATTCCATGATATATTGAGAGGTCAAACAGATCATTTTGAAACATTCATCATTGAATTGCCATCTGTTTTAGCAACTACATTTAATAAAAACTAAAAGAAAATAAGGTGATAGTATATTTTCATTTATATATAGTTTATCTTTTAACTGATTTTATGTATAGAAGAACTTATACACTTGGCTAAATTGCATTGCGACTAAAATATATATGAGTTCGGAGCCTAGAGGGCAAAAAAAATTGTCAAAAATTTCAAAAGGGCACATCAAATTTTTTTAAAAACAAAAGGGCGAAATCGCTCCTGACGGAGGGATTTCCCTCTAACACAAAACGAAAAATCGCTTCCCTAGCAGCGATTTTGTAATTTTTTTTATATTTAAAATCGCTGCAATTTTGTAATTTTTTTTTTTTTAATTAAAATGGTTGCGATTTTAAGTTAGAATTATTTTTTCCTTACACATCACTGCAGGGGCAGCATTTTTCATGCCTAGTGCTATTATTTTCAAGCCTATTGTTAATTATTAACAATATAAAAATGATAAACAAGACGGACAATATACTCAATAAAATTGTTGAAGCATGAGGAAAATTGAATTATATATCATAAATAATAATAAAAGAATATTAAATTAAAATTCTTAACCAAAATCGCTGACAAAAGTTGTCGTACGATTTTCAGGAGTGATTTTCTTCTGACAAAAGTTGTCGTACGTTAAAAAAAATAAAAATCGCTGCCAAGATCGCTGCCTTAGCACCGATTTTCTCAAAAAAAAAAAACTTTTTTTCTTTATTTTGGTTAAGAATTTTTTTAAAAAAAGTTTTTTTTTAAAATTTAATATTCTTTTATTATTATTTATGATATATAATTCAATTTTCCTCATGCTTCAACAATTTTATTGAGTATACTGTCCGTCTTGTTTATCATTTTTATATTATTAATAATTAACAATAGGCATGAAAATAAAGCACTAAGCATGAAAAATGCTACCCTTGCAGCGATGTGTAAGAATTTTTTTTTTTTGACTTAAAATCGCAGCCATTTTAATAAATTTTTTTTTTCTTTTACAAAATCGCTGCGCTAGCAGCGATTTTTAATCTAGCAGCAATTTTTCGTTTTGTGTCAAAGGGTTTGCCCTTTTGGTTTTAAAAAAATTTGACGTGCCCTTTTGAAATTTTTGACAATTTTTTTTGCCCTTTAGGCTCCGGACCCAAATATATATAGAGGTTAAACAAAACAATCTTAGATTATGCAAGACAATTCCACAACTAAATTTCATTATTGATATAAGATAAACTATTAATGTCTAAAAAACGTTGCCCAAAATCGAATTTTCTAGCTCCCAAAAATATGAAAAGAACAATGAAATCATGTCGGAATTTTTAAAACTATCTGGAATTTTTAAAACTATCTCAGGAATTTAATGCAAACACGACAACCCAAGCGTGAAGGTAGAGTAAAATCACCCGTTTCAAATGAGTCTCAATTTTCTCTAAATGGTTCCTCAACCATGCCTAACCTTTCATCAACATCGTTAGGTTTAATGCTATAATTTTTTGCCAAAACGACGACTTGAAAAGTAAACTACAATTACTAGTATTATCACAAAAGAAAAATCAGCTTATAATTGTTCTTAACGAATTTTATATTTGAAAACGATTAAAATAGCATATCATTATTTAAGGAAACATACTTTATGAATAAATTGAAAAAAAAAAAAACTAAATCGAGAGACCACAAATTTTTTCGAGGAGAAATGTGACCTTTGTTTGTAAAAGTATTAAAGCTTCGTTGAACCCCTACTTGAAAGGGAGAATAGCGGAGTTGTTGTAGTCTTTTCCTACAGAGAAAGCGGCTAACTACCTGCAAAAGGCTCACTATACTCCATTTTAACAAATGAGAGTTTTTGGTGGAAAACGATGAACCACGCGAGCTGGTTATATGGATGGGACAGAGGGCTTGTAGAACTTGCTAGCACGGCTACGCAAGATTCAAACATTAGAAAAAATTAGAGATGGATATTTTGAATTTTAACCCAGATTCCCACAAAATTTATGTAATTTATCAGAATAATTGCGGTGCTTTCTAAATAATCTAGGGAAGGATGTATAAGTTGGTTCACGAGTACTTTAATTAATCCACATGGGTTCAAGAGTACTTTACATAACCCCTTATTCGTGCGCTCCACGCTCATCAAGTTTAGTACTAAAACTCAATCCATCAAAATTACAACCCAATCTATCTATCAATACCAAAAGTACCAAAACCATTCCATACATAACACAATCCATCATAACTACCATCTAATCAATCAAACACAGAAGTCTATCAAGCTCAGAAGTAATATCTTGCCCACTGGAATCCAACATAGGCGGCTGCCGTGCATATATATCTTGTGCCTGCGTAGAATATAACGTGCAACATATGATTAGTAACTTACGAGTAAATTGCAAGAAATTGTAAACTTTACACACAAAAAACCTTAGAACGAAACCAAGGATATCAACAACAACATAGCCATGTAATTCAACAAGTGGGATCAGGGGAGGGTAGGATGTATGCAAACCTTATCGTAGACAAATTGTTTCTAATAGACCCTTGGCTCAAAAGATATGTAACCAACGCAGGAAAGTAAGAAAGAAAAAGAGAGAACAAAGTAGCAATGTAAGAAACAAGTGTAGCAACAAATATTAATACACATAGGAGAAAAAAAAACTACGAGCTACGACAACACTAGACTCCCCACTAACCTTCCACTCAAATGTTTGACCTCCATACTTTCCTATTTAAACACTTAAGATCTTAGAACAAAGTAGAAGTAACACGAGAGATCATTCAAAGCTTAAGAGATTTATACTGGGAAAATTATAACAAGTCCCGAGTTATCAATCCCCCCCTCCGGCACCCCCTAAAAAAAAAAAAAAAAACACTCTAGTGGAAATGTAGATGCATGTTAATACAAGAGGAAAGCAACTTCAACAAGGTGAAAAACAATTGAATTATCCAAACAAGTCGTGTTTGAGTTTGATTGGCCACCATAGGTACAGGAAGTTGCTGTGCTTGGCTGTTAACTTGGGATTGCATACTGTGCGATCCTACAGAAATGAATCAAAAAGAAGCCAGTCAAGATGCTATCAAATAACTAGCAAACATAATAACATTAAAATAAAAAACAAACAAGCAGCAAAAGTAAACACACATTTTTTAGTTGAAGATACAAGAAACAGAAGTCATTGCTTTGTGAAAACTGATTCGAAAATACAAAAGAGAACTTTGACTAAGTTACTTATTACATACTGTAAATCATAAGCTTTTCTTCTGTCCCTTATCTTGGTTAGCTAATAAGAAATGAATAGTCTGGATATAGAGAAAGAGCAGGGCTAGGACTCTGACCTAGAGCACAAACAATACTTATTAGGGCTAGTCACCTAAAATATAGATCACTCAAAGATTAGCGCAATGGTTCAAGCATCTAAAATTTCCTATACACTTATTAGCTACAGGGAGCAAACTTTCAACAGCAGAATGAAGTAATCAGGTTTATACAAAACGTCCTGTCAGACAAGATTTCCCTATTTGAAATACAGCACACGAGATTTCATTGTTCACCTGGACCAAGGGCATTCTGAACACTACTTGCAGGATTTGGCTGAACAGAATTGGTCATAGGAGTTTGAGATTTTGTCTCCATGGTCAGCATCTTTAAAGATATCTTCAGAAGATAATCTTGCTGCAATATTAGATAAATATAAGTTAATATACATACAACATAGGTTTGGCAAACTGAAGGTAGGCTATGCAGGGTGGGTTCAAATATTTTTTGAAAAACACTGATGCAGCGTGGGGTGGGTTGCAGAACTACGAAGGGGGTTTAAACAACAACGTATCCAGTGTAACTCAAGGAGTGTACACAGACCTTATCACTACCTCATAAAGATAGAGAGATTGTTTCCGATAGACCCTCGGGCCTCGGCTGAAGTAAAGAATCTCCAAGCAGCAGTTTGAACAAGAACAAAAAATGAAATTAAGTTCTTAGTACTAAACTTCCTTAGGGGAGCAACCAGATCTGGGAAGGATAGAGTTTACACATACCTTAAACCTACTTCGTGGAGGTTGCTTAGGCGTGCGAAGACATTCAAATTAGATCTAAATTATTTTTTTGTGGTGGTCAGTATAAAAATTATTGTAGAAGTAGATTTTGTGAATCTATGTGGTCACTCAAATATGAAATTATTTAATTTAATTCCATATAACTTGATTCTATCCATTTTTGTGTTGACAAATATATATTGAGCATTGCCCCCAAGGCCTAGCTTGAGTGGCAAAAGGTGGAGGATTTGTGACTTAGGTTGCAGATTCAAGCCCCACACCATGCAAAGCGAAGCTAGGTATTTGAGTGGAGAAGGGTAGAGGGGCGGGCCCATTATCCACCGAGTTTAGAAGGCTGTGATTGGTCCAAAGGGTGGATGGTCACACACGGATTTCTCGGTTATAAAAAAAAAATAATAAAAAATATATATGTATATATATATATATAGTGAGCACACTTGGGGAATAATAATTAATATGATACTATAATATTTACGTGTGAGAAAAACATGTCAATATGCAGAATTAACCCTGTTTTTTTGTTCTTGACATCACTATTAATTTTACTTAAATAAATTACCAATTAAATAAGATTTACAGATCTCATGCTTAAGATGAACTATATATAGTATCAGGCTCTTCCATATCCCTAGTATAAGAAGCTTAATGAGAGCAAATATAAGAATATCCAATTATTATTTTTAATGTCAGCAATGTCTTAGTAAAATTGCTAAACTAGTGATTCATGTGTTCGTCTAGGAGTGCGAAGATCTACATAAACATAATGATACGGGTGGGGGGTCAAAATCTTCGCAGGATTATGCGGGTTTGGCCCGCAACCGCACTGTAGCCGGTCCGCTTGCCACCCCTAATACAACGTGTCTAGATGACTGGAAATACGAATGCAAGTTTATACAAGCAGGAATAACATCAATGAAGAGGAGAAAAAATTGAATCATTTATGTAGAAGAATCACACATCGGATAAATGGGTGGTTTCCTTCTATGGTTTTGGAGAACAAATTGCATCAAGAGTCCCAAATCAGATGAAATGGATGACTGATTCCCTTATATGGTCTTGGAAAAATAAATTGCATCAAAAGTCTAATATCGGATGAAAAAGGCAGGGGTGGTTTATGAGCTAGCTTTACAATTCGAACAAATAAGAAACAAGTTTAGACTACATACCTGACTTGTAGCAGCAGAATACATCTTTTCTTCAAACCTCACAGCAATTTTCTTAAGCTCCTGTACTCCTTCTTGCCCAGAAACAGGAAGATGTCTCTTTAAGGTCTCCATTCTATACAATCATATCAACAAAAGATCAACATAAACTCTTGATAAAAGCACAATCTAGATAAATACTTCTCAAATATATTAAAAACAATTCGACATCATGCCCTGCTACAAAAGAATAAAACTTATTTCCTCTAAACAAAAATAAGTAGTTATAATCCAATTATCGCGAACAACAACCTACCATTTCGACATATCTAAAACAAAATATAAAGCACAGTGAGTAAAACTAGGTTTTCCCACTTGAACTAGTTCCTTGACTGATCCACCACACACCACCCCCACCCCCAACAACAACAACATACCTAGTGTAATCCCATACGTGGGGTCAGAGTGTACGCATCTGTTACCCTTGACTGATTACCAAAATTGGAAATAACTAGGGCATAAACTTCCAATTAACTCACCCAGTACCATTAACAAAAAAACTCCAAAATTCACCCGATAAAGTGAGTTTCCATAAAACAGAAAGACACTGAAAAAAAACATGTATCAGATTGATTAATTAATACTTCTAACGAAATGGGGTTTCTTCAGATAACCGATAAAACACAAAAAAAAAACCTAAAATTCAAAATTCCAAATCCTTTTAACAAATGAAAAAATAAGAACAAGTCGCAAAACCAAAAATAGAAAAAGCTTACATCTTGTTCACAATCCTTTGACGGGAATCGGGCAAAAGTTGAGTTCTCCAATCACCGGAATCTATAGCTCCGGCAGCCGCTCCGCCACCTTCACCACCTCCCTGAGCCTGAGCGGCCCTCCAATTATTCCCATCCATTTCAATTCCACACCAAAATTCCTTAATCCACAATCAATAATCACAATTTCTGGCTTCGATCAAAAGCAAAAAAAATTCCAAAATTTCGATGAAAAATCACAATTCCGCCTAGATTCTGAGTGTATAAATAAGAAACAAAACTCCCAAAGTCTTAATATTATTCATTCATATATAGTAATATAAATAAATATTTAGTAATATCTGACTAATACCAACGTGTCCAGCCGCCATTGACTCAAAATCTCTGGCCCTTTCACTAGTTGTACACTATTTAAAGAATTTTATGTTTAATATAGTGATTTTATTTAGCTTTGTGTAGTTAATTAGAAGCTTTAAAATAACTAGTTTTTTGACACGTGCGTTGCACGTGATTACCAATTTCAAAAATATATGTTATAGTAAATAGTATTGCTTATTTAAGCGAAGATTTGAATAATAAGCTTAACAAAAACTAATATTGCAGTTTCTTTTGTAAATGTTCAATGCGGATCGTCATATATATAAATCTCTTATTCACGCAAACCTATGAAGATGGTAAATGAAATTTTTATCTTAGTTAGATGCAATAATAAATATATTTATTTCAATTTGATGAGGTATGTAATTAGTTTTATCTCACTAATATTAACTTATAGACAATATTTGCTTTGTATTTTTTTGTCATCTGACCAGATGTGCTTTACATCATTAAATTGTTTAGATGTCATATTAAAATGTGAAGAGAACAATTACATTTTATATATCCACATATTTTCACATTTGTTGGGATAAAAAAACTCGGAACATTTTAAAATAATATATTTTGAAGTTAGAAGGTCTTGTTAACTGGAAAATACATATGTGACATATTTAATACTTGAATTTAAATATAAATACCTACCCAAATATAAATATATGCTTGCATTAATGAAAATATTTATCTCATAAAATTAACAATTAAATAAATAATAGAAATTAAACTAATACAAACTTCAACTGGTGTTATTACAAGTCATCTGAACTTTTCTTCGTCTAAAATACTACAATATTAAGAAATAGTAAATAAGTAAAACAAAAGGGCAATATTTATATAATAATAACTATTTTGAAGCTAACTTCTTGAGAGTCTAAATCACATAAGTACCATTGATAAATAAAGTCATTCTTTTGTCTTGAGCATAAAAAACAATCGTGACAATTCTCTAAATTTTGGAAAAGATATTCAGAAGCATATATCTACATCACAAGAGAAAATTGTTCCTAAAAACAAATGAATTTAGACTACATCATCATGTTAACTTCATATATTGAAACATTACATACTAATGTATATATTAAGCAAAAAAATAATTATTATATCATCAAAATTATTTTCCTCAAGTACTTGAGGTTATTTAATATATCTTCTTAGGATAGAACGACTTACTTCATCAGAATAGTGGTACCTCATATTCCGCTAAACTTCGAACTCACTCAACGACAATAAATCACATAAAAAAGTTTAAAATGCAAGAAGAAGAAGAAGAAGAAGAGTAGAAGATTAAAAAAATTGTGGTTGAAAAATGAGAGGAAGCCCCTCTATTTATAGTAAACAAAGGGTAGTATGAACAAATGTTTTTTTTTGTGTCTTATCTGAAAAGTCATGACCTTTTCGATAAGTAACAACCCTTTGGAAAAGTCACAACTTATTGAAAAAGTTACAACTCGTGGGTAAAGTCACAACTTATTGAAAAGGTCACAACTCTTTGGAAAAGTCACAACTCATCGAAAAATCACAACCCTTCGAAAAAAGTCACAACTCATCGAAAAAGTCACAACCTAAGTTAGGGATATTATAGTTATTTAATATTCAAGTTAGGAGTTTATGCTTTTAAGGTAACTAGTTTTGACGCACATGCGTTGCACGTGAATATCAAACCACGTATCACACTATTTTTACAAATAACGTGAATGTTATTAAAATAAAAAATTAGTCACTCTTAGAATCTCTTAGTTTCACCTCTTAAATATACTTTCTCCTCCCTTCTCTATAGTCCATTACTTTGTTATTATTGTATGTTGGTGTTCTTACTTTTAATATAATATAATATAAATAAATATGTAATAAATATAGAAGATATACTAAATTTGATGTTTTTAGTTGGAATATTAAATTAATTTAACATTCATGTTAGGGAGTATCCTGATTTCACTAACCCTTGAGATTGTCAACGTCTATAGATCAATCTTGAGGTTTTAAGAAAAGAAGAACAAAAAACATAAAAAAAAAACGTAGTTTAAAAATGTGAGGTAACCCCTCCATTTATAGTTAAAATGTGTAGTATTAGTATGTGCATATTGTTCCTTATCATAAAAATATAGAAGCTATACTAAAATAGGATGTTTTAAGAAGAAGAAAGAAGAATAATGAATATTTTTTTTAAAAAATGTAGTTTAAAAATTTGAGGAATCCCCTCTTTTAATAGCCAACAAAGGGTAGTGTATGAAAAACTACTTATGGTGCCTTATCAAAAAGATGTCACAACCCTTTAGAAAACTCACAACCCTTCAGAAAGGTCACATCTCATCGAAAAGTCATAACTCTTCGAAAATGTCACAACCCTTCGGAAAAGTCACAACTCTTCGAAAGAGTCGCAACCTTATAGAAAAGTCATAACCCTTCAAAAAGGTCACAACTCATCGGAAAAGTTATAACTCTTCGGAAATGTCACAGTCCTTCAATGTGAAAAGGTTTTTGTCTTTAATATAATATAGTATGATACACATAAATAAATATAATACAATATAAAATATAGAAGATATACTACATTTGGTGTTTTAACTTACTTAGTATAGATAGATAAAAAAAGACAGATATAGATTGGTCTAATTTTAGTTTGATATGAAATTTTAAAAAGTAAACAAGACTTTTAATTTAAGGATCATATGTTGAATATATAAAAATATCTTTTCACTTTGTGGTCTTAAAGATGCACCCCACCCCAAGAAAAAAGAACATTCTATATTAAACTAAATAAAAGTAAAAGTACACTAAATAAATTGAAAACGAAAGAGTACTTATTAAATGTAGTTTGGACTCTTCAAACACGTTTTTGATCAAATACTTTTTCTCCAACAATTTGAGACTTTTTAGATTCTAAACACCAAGTTGTAGTTTGTGCAACGGAAAATCATTGATCTTCTTTTCAAGTTGAAGTTTCTACAAAAGTATATTTTATGGCTATGAAAATGAGTAAATATTAATTATCAAGATACTCTTCTCATTTGAAGTTGAGTTATTTCATTCTCCTTGTTGAATCAATTTTTATTGATCTATCTAATTTACCCATAAAAAATATTGTAATTTTATGATTGAACAACTCTCACAATCTTCCTTGTTTTAAGAAGAAGAATAGAAAACTTACAAAATTTGTAGTTTAAAAGTGTGAGAAACCCCCTCTATTTAAAGCAATGGAAAGGATAGTATGAAAAAGTTCTTATCGTGTCTTTCTCACATAAGTCATAACCCTTCAGAAAAATCACAACTTTTCGGAAATGTCATAACTCATCGAAAAAGGCACAACTCTATAAAAAAGTCACAACCTTTCGAAAGAGTCATTGCCCATCAATGTGAAAAGGTGTATGCTTTTAATATAATATAGCGTAAATAAATATAATATTAAATATATAACATATATGCTAAATTTAGTGTTTTAAGTTGGGGGTATTATAGTAATTTAACATTTAAGTTAAGGAGTTCATGCTTTTAAGGTAGTATAGATAGATATAGATTTATTAATTATTTAATTAGAGATAAAAGTGATAAATTTATCGTTGCTTGAGTTATTAAATAATTAAGTTTTTTTTTAATAGAATATCTGATTATTTGAGTAAAGGTTATATACTGTCACTGAAAGGAAGACTAATATAACAGTTAGCAGTAGTTAATTTTATTTGTTATATATAACTAACCCAATAAAAAGAGTTTCAAGCTTGTCTACTTCAATTATATTTTTCTATTATATAGAAATGTGATAAGGAGGATGATTAAGGGCAATTTCGTCAATTTACTAAAAATCTCAATTTAAAGCAGTTGTACATAATGAGTGGTAGTTCTTGAATTTTCCAAAAAAAGGCAATTTACTAGAAGACTCTATTACCTCTAAAAAGTGGGACCCATCTCTTGTAAAAAGTAGAGTACATTCAAGACCAATCTTTTTTTATTTTTTATTTTTTGATCTTTCCTAAAATTAGAATAAAGTCTAATCTAATTGATGTATTTTGCTAAAAAAAAAATATATGGTTAAAAACAAATTAGTATTAAATTAAAATTAATAATAAATAAAAATAATTTTGAATAAAACTTTCTAAAGATTGTAAAAAAAAAATAGTATGATAAATAAAATGTACAAATGAAGTAATAAAGTAAACTAAGAATGCTCACTGAATTTTGAAATAATCATTCTTCAAGTATAATTTTAAAATCCTCCTAATTAAAATTGAAAAAAAATAATCTTTGAATCTCATTTACAATATAATGTTTTTCTCTTTAAGATTAATCAAATCAAAATATAATTATTATAGTATATGACCTATTTTATTTTTCAAGTTATCAATTAACACTTAATATTATTATTCTTTGGTCTCTAATAAGAATCGAAAAATAAAAATTAATACATTAATCATGTTTTGATCATATAACTTATTGGTGATCAGAAAGATAGATTAATTGAAGTTAATTAAAATCTAGAAAAAAGTTGACAATAAAAAATGCATAATTATAATACGGAAAATTGCATAATTTGAAACTGCATGCAATCTTTTCATTAAATTAATACAAATAATAAAACAATACATATTATATTATAACTATATATTCATTTTACCAATAAAAATAAATAAATGTTAAAAATTTTATTATCCATTAAGATACATTATCCATAGACTTTACCAAAAAAAAAAAAAACAACTATCCATAGAACTTCCTATAATTTAATATTAGGAAAAGTTTTACCAACTACTCTTTTCACTTAAATAAAATATTGAAAAACGAGAATTAAACCACCCCAAATAAGGGTATTCGTGAGAATGATTCACAGTAAAATTGATTTAAATTTTTTAAAAAGTACACAAATAGACCTTAAAACTAAATTAATTAATTATCTAAAAATGGTCAACCCAAACTAATTCCCTAAATGGTCAATCGGATGTGCCCTTTTTTGTTTTGAAGTTAAAATTTTGTTAATATTTTTAAATCCTCTTTATTTGAGGTAAAAATATTCATTCATCAGGTATATAAACTACTTTAGAAAGAATTATTTGTCTACTACACTAAATTGTCTCCTAATTTTAATGAACATAAAGTCAAAACTTTTTTTTTTTATCTTTTATCACTTTGTAAAGAATGAGATAATTCATTCTAATTTTCATCAAGTAGGTCATTATTTTTGTTTGTTAAACACCTATAAAACAAATTTTAAGTATATTCAAAATTAATCTATAGATGGATCATTAGACTTTATTGCTTCATATAGTTTATGAAAATTGTTAATATATTGACACTCATAATTTTAATCTTTTTCTCTTAAATATTTTTTATATAAAATAGAAAAAAAAATCATTAATTTAATTATTTAATTCAAATATATATGTTTGACATTATGTTAAAAAATCACTGAATCATGTGATATTTTATTGCTCTTTCCTATCATGTTTATTTGAAAATATCATAATAATTTTTTTTCCCAGAAGACTAATTAAATTTCTATTATAAATATATATATAATTGTAACATTGGGCCCGTAACGGGCCTTTCAGTATCTAGTAATACAAATAAAGGGGAAACTCAGCAGTCAACAAGATTAACATTTTGATCAGGTTCGTTGACAATTTTTATTAACAGGTCGACTACTTTATTTTTTTCATAAAATTATGTTTATTTTGGAAATTTAAGAAATTATCTACATTCATAAATTAAATTGTAACAAATTAAGTGATTGTCGTGTATGTAATTCGTGCAATAACTGAATTAGTAACATAAACAATGACTTGATATTTAAATTTGATGCAATTTTTCAAAAAGTAGAATAACAGTAAATTTACATATATAACAAAGTTCGTAATTATTTTAGCAGAGAAAACTGCAATTCAAATTAATTGTCTCCAAGAAAAACATTTTGATGGGGAATCTCATCGTCAATCTTTATTAGCAGGTCAACTACTATATTTTTCTCCATAAAATTATGCTTAAAAGCATGAACTCCCAAACATAAATGTAGAATTACTATGATACCCTCAATTAAAAATAGTCAATTTATTTAATTATGTTATATTAAAAGTTGATACCTTTTCACATTAATGGATTGTGACTTTTGCGATGAGTTGTGACTTTTCCAAAGCGTTGTGACTTTTTTGATGGGTTGTGACATTTTCGATGAGTTGTGACTTTTTCAAAGGATTGTGATTTTTTCAAAGGGTTGTGGCTTTACCATAGGGTTGTGCCTTATTCGATGAGTTGTGATTTTTTCAAAGGGTTATGTCTTTTCCGATGAGCAGATACTTTTTTGAAGGGTTGTGACTTGTCTAATAAGACACAATCAGAACATATTCATACTACTATTTGTTAGCTATAAATAGAGGGGTTTCCTTTCACTTTTAAACTACAATATTTTTAGGTTTTATACTCTTCTTCTTCTTAAAAAATCTCAATTGTTATTTGCAATAGTTTATTAAGTTCAGAACCCAACGAAATTTGAGGTACCACATAAGAAAGAGTTGGTGAACAAATTGTAGCAAATCTTTCATCAATTCACACTCATATTTTCCTCTAACAATTTTCTTTACATACAGTCATCAATATTATTTATATCATTTTGAAAATTAATACTCTTTAATTAAAAGATTAATTTCCTACGAATAGTCACAATAATTTCTACCATCATCTTTCTTCGATCATGAATCACAACCATTCACTCCTTATAAATTCTTGGGGATCTCTTTTCTATGACAATTCGAGATCATTTAAAATTTTCATAAATGATTTATCCCCAATCCATTGATATGTTTGGCCGAAGTTCTTAGCATTGAAATTTAGGTATTGACTTTCTATTAAAGAATAAAAGAAGAGAACAAAGAAATATGCAATTATCTATGAACTTTGTTTCACACATAAATCTTCTATATATTTTGAGCGGGATTTTTAATTTATTTTTCTTATTTTGTTTCTGGAATTATTTCTTTTGTGTTTTCATTCGAGAGAGAATTTAAATACACACATTGTTGATTATTTTTCTAATAAAATAAATAGATAAAGATGTGGGAGAGACAATAATAATAAACAAATACAAAAAAAGGCACATGATTGGGGTAGGATATTTCTTCTTTGTATTTCCATTTCTTATTCTTTAAACATAAAATGAAGGAATCTCTTCCTAATTTTGATAAAACATCAAGTATCAACGTAGTACATTGAATTAGTAGTTTTGATGTTAAGTCAACTGTTTCAAAAATAGATTTTCACTTTTGCTTATAATATGATAATATACCCATGATAATAAATATTTTTTAACAAATATTTAAGTAAAAATGAACGGAGAAAGTAAAGTGTTGGTGGCAAGAGATTTCAATCAAATGAAACACTAGGGGGGAATATATCATGAACATATATTTTCGCCTTCCTTCTTCATTGGCTATTAATTGATCCACATTTTTTTACTTTTTTATATTTACGTTGAGTATGATTTTTTGAAGTATGAATTTCTTGTTATTTTGTGTTCATTTTTATCTAACAAAATGTTATGTCATAAGATACACTCTTTTCTAGCTATATAAAAATGATAAGAAAATTGTGATTAAAATGATCTTAATTCAAATTAAAGATTCTATAAATAATTTTTTAAATTTTATTCATCTTTTAGTTTTTTAATTGAAAAAGTTTAATGTTTTATATCACGATAGAACATCTATAAGATACTAGATACTCTCATAAGATAACATCTATATGATATGTATGCGGCAAAATAAAGGATAATTTTCTTTAGAACTAATTATTGACGTAATATATTTTTCTCTATAACATTCTACTTATAAAAGTATTGACATTCACTATATAAGTACACTTTTTGTTTCTGTAAAATTACATCTATATCAGTCTTACACAAATATTGTCATGACCCAAAAATGGACGTGATGACACTCATCTTATCCACCAAGACAAGTCAGCCTAAAACTCAACCATTACAATAAGATGCGGAAATTTCATAATCAACTCCAAAAATACCCCTAAAATTTGGTTGTCATGTGTACAAGCCTCTATAGTATTACAATTGATTCAGAAGAAAAACAGAAGTCTCAAATGACCTTGTTTCTAGAATAGAACGAGATCATAAATATGAGTAAGAAGGTCTGCTGAGATTACAAACAGCTACCTCACAAATCTCCAAGAAGCCTCGGAAAATAAGAGAATGGAAAGTATCACAAAATCCAGGCTCGTAACCTACAAATTTTTTTTGTAGAAGCAAGGGGTGAGTACCAAACCAAACGGTACTCAGCAAGTAAACCTCTAAACACAAGCTAAGGGGATAGAATACGGGTACTCCTTACACCCCAACTGAACCTCCACAACTACAACCTGCATAAAACCAACCCAACCTAACAATTCACAGTTTACATAGCACCCAGCTCAACAACAATCACTTTAACAAATTACATATCCTCAACAACAAACTCAATATTCATCAATCACAACTTCCACAAAAAAGCACTCACAAAAATCAGCAACACACAAGATCAAATTCATCAAATAGAGGTAATCAAATATCAAGTACTTTCCAACCACCAATAAAATACATAATCATCAAGAATGAAGGATGTCATGAGATGCAATGCAATATGACACCATGAAATGATATGCCTCAGAATACCAAGTACTCTCTCAATCGTATATACATGATACTCCTCGAAAATACATCGAGAGTTCATGACCCATGGGGGACTCGCGAGGTCCATATACCGACACAGACGATCTCTACGTGTCTGTGCGGACAATCTCAATACACTATCATAAATCTAGCAAATTTTGCACGGACGATCTCCACGTGCCCAAATTATAATTTTAACATCTCACCATCCCGAACACGGACGGTCTCCACGTGCCCAACTTATATTCAATCTTATGTCAATGCATGTGCACAATATGATTTCAATAAAAGGGATGATGCATCTCAATCAAATATCAATATGATATGTAATTACCTCAGCTATCACCAGTATACGGGTTCAATAAAGAACACAATCACACATAATAAATCAAGTCAATAATATATCAGCTAATGCCCATATGCTTTGGCATTCTCGGATTACAATCCGCATTCTATTGTAATAAACTTTCCCTTATAACACTGGTACTCGTACCAATGCCCGTCACAAACAATTCTCAACACATCACACACAAACAATTAATCACATTGCCTTTTATTACCCCTTTTTCATCATTAGAATTAATCAATGTGGACAAGTTAATCCATCACCAAGTCTCATTACCCCCAAACACATATTACAAGGAAATACACGAATTCCATACACTTAACAAGGGTTTAAAAATCCACTAGCCTCAAATCATCGAACAATCACTCCGACTCTTGAGCCTTCCCCTTTCGTTAGGCTTCCAAATCAATGCAATCTATTCAAATAATTAATCACAATAAGTTTTCAAAACTAACAACAACCATGTTACTACATGTCTAGCCTATAAGACCCAACTACTTACACAAACCTAAAATCAAGTTCCTAAATTTTGATGCAATTATCATGGCAACCCTCATACTTTCAAATTTCAAGTCTAGGGTTAAGTCATAATTTCTCCAAACACTACAACCCCAATAGTTTTCATATAATATAATAATCCAATATTCAATTACACAACTTAACATATCAAACTTGGGTCTTAGTATGATAACCATAGTAAAAATTCCTACCCAACAATCGATTAAGCCACCAGTAACCTTCAGAGTCAATATCTAAAACTGACATACATTATATTAAAAAGAATTATCAAAATTCTATGGTTTCCAATGATTAACTCATTAAGATTATATTTCATAGTTGTCAGGTCTATCACTACTTAATTTACAACATATTTTCTCATAATATCTTTTCAAACTACAGCCACGTAAATGATAGTGGGCTAGCCGTTTTCTCAAACCAAAATCTACACAAAAACATGCCCAATAACTTTAACTAAAATAAAAACATACATAATCTTANACCAATTTCAAGGATCCACGTGAACAACAACCCTATTCAAGTCAATTTTCCTTCTTTCCTCTTTCACCACTAATTATTACGATTATAATAGAATATTACATTTATGCATGTATACAAAAGCATCAATTAAGACTTAGATCTTACCTGATGTACCTTGGCCGCCGATCTGGTTGTGCCGAGGTTATGAAGTCCTAATCGGGAGGTTCCTTATTTTTTTAATAAAAGAATGATCTAAAATGAGATAGAGTATTAACTTAATATTTGGACTTGACCCATTAATCACCAGCTAATAAAAAATTAATTATTTAATAGATACCCGTCAACTACAATAACCGTAGTTAAACAAATAGTTCAAAATTTCCAATCAACTTCACAAACTGATCAAAAGTTACTTGGGGTAGCTATAGGGGTAAAACGCTAATTTTATGAAAATTCTCAAAAGCGACCTTCCAGGTCATTACAAATATTAATTCAATAATAATATTTTGTAAAAAATATATAACATTTAAAGATAAAATATTAAAATATTTCTAACAATTGTTCTTCGTGTCATGCACATATTAAATTTCAAATATTAATATCTAAGAGAATAATTTTACTTAAATGGTGTCCATTATTTACAGTCATAACCTCAAGAGGAAAAATTATTGCTGACCATTTTTTTTATCTTGATATTATTTTTCTATTTTGTTGGTTAAGTTTGTTTACCAATTGAGTAAAGTAAAGAACAATACTACTTAAGAATTTTTATTATTTTCCCATATTAAAATTTTTTGAATGCATTTTAAAATATTTCAATGATATCTCGTAATTTTTATCTCAAAAAACAATTAACTCTATTAAAATCTATATTAATCATTTAAAAGCACTTGTCAATAATCTTTCCGTTAAAATTATTTACTAAAAAACTTTAATTTAGTAATATTGATTTTATTTTACAACATCGTATACTATATGATATAATACACACGTGCAATGCACGTGCCGTGAAACTAATATATATATATATATATATATGTGTGTGTGTGTGTGTGTGTGTATTCCATGATATATTGAGAGGTCAAACATATATTTTGAAACATTCATCATTGAATTGCCATCTGTTTTAGCAACTACATTTAATAAAAACTAAAAGAAAATAAAGAATGAGGTGATAGCATATTTTCATTTATATATAGTTTATCTTTTAACTGATTTTATGTATCGAAGAACTTATACACTTGGCTAAACTGCATTGTGACTAAAATATATATAGAGGTTAAACAAAACAATCTTAGATTATGCAAGACAATTCCACAACTAAATTTCATTATTGATATAAGATAAACTATTAACGTCTAAAAAACGTTACCCAAAATTGAGTTTTCTAGCTCCCAAAAACATGAAAAGAACAATGAAATCGTGTAGGAATTTTTAAAACTATCTCATAAATTTAATGCAAACACGACAACCCAAGCGTGAAGGTAAATTAAAATCACCCTTTTCAAATGAGTCTCAATTTTCTCTAAATGGTTCCTCAACCATGCCTAACCTTTCATCAACATCGTTAGGTTTAATGCTATAAATTTTTGCCAAAACGACGACTTGAAAAGTAAACTACAATTACTAGTATTATCATAAAAGAAAAATCAGCTTATAATTGTTCTTAACAAATTTTATATTTGAAAACGATTAAAATAGCGTATCAGTATTTAAGGAAACATACTTTACGAATAAATTGAAAAAAGAAAAACTAAAACGAGAGACCACAAATTTTTTCGAGGAGAAATGTGACCTTTGTTTGTAAAAGTATTAAAGCTCCATTGAACCCCTACTTGAAAGGGAGAATAGTGGAGTTGTTGTACAACCTAAGGTCTTTTCCTACAAAGAAAGCGGCTAACTACCTGCAAAAGTGCACTATACTCCGCTTTAACAAATGAGAGTTTTCGGTGAAACTGGTGAACCACGCGAGCTGATTAGATGCGTGGGACAGAGGGCTTGTAGTACCTGCTAGCGCGGCTACGCAAGATTCAAACATTAGAAAAAATTAGAGATGGATATTTTGAATTTTAACCCAGGTTCCCACAAAATTTAAGTAATTTATTAGAATAATTGCGGTGCTTTCTAAATAATCTAGGGAAGGATGTATAAGTTGGTTCACGAGTACTTTTAATAATCCACATGGGTTCAAGAGTACTTTACATAACCCCTTCGTGCGCTCAACACTCATCAAGTTTAGTACCAAAACTCAATCCATCAAAATTACAACCCAATCTAGCTATCATTACCAAAAGTACCAAAACCATTCCATACACAACACAATCCATCATAACTACCATCTAATCAATCAAACACAGAAGTCTATCAAACTCAGAAGCAATATCTTGCTCACTGGAATCCAACATAGGCGGCTGACGTGCATATATATCTTGTGCCTGCGTAGAATATAACGTGCAACATATGATTAGTAACTTACGAGAAATAACTTTACACACAAAAAACCTTAGCACGAAACCAAGGATACCAACAACAACATAGCCATGTAATTCAACAAGTGGGATTAGGGGAGGGTAGGATGTATGCAAACCTTATCGTAGACAAGTTGTTTCTAATAGACCCTCGGCTCAAAAGATATGTAACCAACGCAGGAAAGTAAGAAAGAGAAAGAGAGAACAAAGTAGCAATGTAAGAAACAAGTGTAGCAACAAATATTAATACACATAGGAGAAAAAAAAACTACGAGCTACCTAAGTCATACTACTAGAACTATGACAACACTAGACTCCCCACTAACCTTCTACTCAAATGTTTGACCTCCATACTTTCCTATTTAAACACATAAGATCTTAGAACAAAGTAGAAGTAACACGAGAGATCATTCATAGCTTAAGAGATTTATACTGGGTAAATAATAACAAGTCCCGAGTTATCAACCCCCCCCCCCCCTTCCCCCCCAAAAAAAAAAAAACTCTAGTGGAAATGTAGATGCATGTTAATACAAGAGGAAAACAACTTCAACAAGGTGAAAAACAATTGAATTATCCAAACAAGTTCAGATTGCATACCTGACTTGTATGGATGGAAAGCTAAGGAAGTTGCCGGTGCAATGGAGAAGTAGTAGGGTTGTGCGGACTTTTGCCACTAAGAAAGAAAGTTATGTACTTCTCAAGCGAAAACAATTTTTCCTTGTGAGAAAGTTGAATCTCACGCTTGTTAATCAGCAAGAAAAGCACAATGCGTTCCAGCGTCATCTTGAAAATCTTGAGTTTTTCAATTATCTCATGTTGAGGATGCTGAGGAAGAGAGTCATGCTCAAAATCAGAAAGAAATCATTTTCTTTCCCTATGCAAATTTTTAATAGTCATGCTTTAAGTACCCCTCCAGGCCAAGAAAAAAGGGAGGGGAACTTCAGAAAAAGGCATAAAGAAATGAATAACATAGTAAAAAAACTAATGAACACTTGTTTTTCCTTCCACCAAAAAATAATAAAAAAACTATCACTCTATGTTTCGACAAAATGTTCGCGTAAGTGCTTTTCACAACTCAGATATATCAAGCTCAATCCCAATCCCAATCTCAAAACACTAGGGAGGACTTGATCCCTTTCAGTGATGGAAAAGAGACTCTAACATCAAATTCATGTCTATATAACAATTAACAGTTACACAAAAAGGTTAAAATGAGACATTGTCGTCTAAGATGGCTCTCTCATCTAAGATGGTACAGACATATCCTAAAAAGACGTCCAAAGGCATCGATAGGTGGGACATTATGATGATTGAAGGTAGTAAAAAAGATGAGTTAGACTTAAGATCTATCAATAATAATTATATCAAAGGACTCAAGTTCTCTTGGAATCAATGCAAATTTAGCTAAAAAATAAACCTGCTGCATTTCAGAAGCAGTTTTCCAGTATAGATCATTGAGCTCTGATAAATACATCTCCCTCATCGACTTGATCTGTGTTACAAAATTTCATGAAGTCAACTTCACAAATGTCAAGATTGCATCTCCCATGAGGATATGTGATAATTAGATCAATTGTACGATGCAGTAGAGAACAAACTAGACAATCTTCATGAAAGAACCTTCCAGATAAAAAGGTTAAAAGTGAAGTATAAGAGAAAGAGACTACTAGCATGTTTTGTCAAGCTTCTAAAATATGCTTATTTTGAAAAATGCTTTTCAAGAAATTAGTGTTTTGGTGATGTCTGTATATGACTAATCAATTTTAAAAACATTTTTGAGGAGCAATTAGTGTTTGTCCAAGCTTTTAACAAGTGCTTCTAAAGTGTATTATCTCAAAAGTGCTTTTCAAAAGAGTACTTTTGGAGAAAAACTTTCCTTTTTAGCTTCTAAAAAACAACTTTTGTTACTCCACCAAAAGACTTATTTTCTCCCAAAAACTTGGCCGAACAATACCTTTTGGTAAACCTCTTCCTGCCAGTCAGTTCCATTTATGTTTCCCGTCTGAGCAGAAGAATCTAAAGGTGCTACAAATAACACAAAATTGAGAATAGAACACATATTAAAGAACCTGATTACTTACACCATTAAAATTTCAGGCAAATTTTGGGAGAATGTTAGATATTTCAGGGTATATTAATACATTTTCTGCACCAGTTTGTTTAGCTAATATTCAGCAAATTACTTGTGGCGATTGTAATTGCAATATTATTTTCATTATTCTATATAAATAGGAGTTGAAGGGTTAGCTTAGCTCACTTGTTGAGATCTCTGTACCTTCCACAGTAGAGGTGTGGGGTTTAAACTCCATCGGTAGTGTAGCTTGCTGATGCATTATATTTCCAGCTGTGTTATGTGATGCAAGGCCAGCACTAACTTTTTCAGAATCCCTCGTCATTGGAGATGAAGCCAAGGGAGTTGAAGGAGATGGAATAACAACTGGTGAGCTTGAGGATTGGAGAGGCGTCCCAGCTTTGGAAAGAGATGCCAACATATTTTGTTGGTCAATTTGCGGAGAAGGATGTTGGGTAACCTGAGGAGAGAGTGCCTTATGGAGTTGAGGTGAAGATATTCCTAACTTCATTTGTGGATGATGAGATCCAACACGCTGGCCAACTGACTGCTGTTGCATTAAGTGATGTTTCCGTAAAATTCCTGTTTTCATTTCCATTTGCTGCGGTTTCATTAACGGCTGCCTTGGCAAAAGTAACTGCTGCATCTGCCGCTGGTTCTGCAACATTTGCTGGCTCTGTGACATTCGCTGCAGGACGTTTGAATTCTGTTGTAGGGAACCGAGGTTTGCCTGCACTGGGTTAGTTCCACTTTGTGGACTTAATGAGCTTATGTTAACGTGTTGACGACGGTTAACATGATTCTGTTGCAAAGAGCCAGTAGACACCTGTTGCAGTGAGCTCAAAAAATTACCCTGTCCCAAATCCAAATTGGAACCAGGCTGTATTGTATTTATCATGTCTTGCTGAGAGTTGGAATTTGTCGATACACCAGACAAGGAATCATGGTGCAAGTTGGTGAAATTATTCTGTTGCATTAACTGCTGCAGTGAGTTCATTGCTTGCTGACGTTTCATTAACTGCTGACTTTGAAAAAGTTGTTGCTGCATCAGTAGCTGGTTGCACAGGGGTGTTAATTGTTGGTTCTGCAACATTTGCTGCTCGTGCTGTGTAGGAAGTAAATGAGGCAGCACGTTTGAGTTTTGCTGTAGGGATTCTAGGTTTGCCTGTACAGGGTTCATTCCACCTTGTGTACTGAATGAGCTTATGTTATCATGTTGAAGACTGTTAACAGGATTCTGTTGTAAGGATCCAGTAGCCACCTGCTGCGGTGAGTTCAACGAATTACCCTGTCCTAAATCCCATCTGGAACCAGGTTTTACCACATTTATCATGTGTTGTTGAGAATTGGATATTGTCGATACGCCAGACAAGGAATACTGTTGCAAGTTGGTGAGATAACTCTGTTGCATTGCCTCCATGGAACCCTGTACGGGCTGCATCGGTGGATTAGTTTGACCACCAAGAGATTGTGGTTGCTGAAGCTGCATGGAAGACTGATGAAGTTGCCCCTGCTGTGGAGAAGAAGAAGTCTTGCTGCATGCCAAATTGGATCTAAGAAACTTACTTATGTTCTTCTCAACCGAGACCAGTTTTTCCTTGTGAAGAAGTTGAATATCCTGCTTGTTAAGCCGCAAAAAAAGCATAATGCGTTCCAGCATTATCTTATACATCTTGAGCTTTTCAATTTTCTCATTTTCAAGACGCTGATGAAGAGAGTCATGCATAAAATCAGAAAAGAAATCAGTTAAGTTACAGTCCTGTTTCTTTTCCTTAGCAAACTTTTGAAATTCATGCTTCAAGTACCTCCCATGGCAACGGAAAAGGGAGTAAAGTTTAAGAAATGACATAAAGAGACAAATAACATAGCTCGCAAGGCTCACACAATTCGGAAGAATGTTGATCCAAGTGCTTTTAAATTAAGATAAATCAAGCCCTTGCCTGAAGAATGGAGGCCTTAATTCCTTCCTCAAAAGCAAAACAAACTAACAGAAAAATTCAACACAAACAAATGATGCAGATGCTAGAAATGAAAAGGAATTAGCCGCATTACAACTATGAGAGCACTGTTTCTCAAGATGACAATCGACAGGAAAGGAACCAAATTAAAGAAGCCAAAATGAGAATTTAGCGTTTTGAACTTTCTGCATCAGTTTCCAGTTTAAGGAGTTTCCAGCAACCTATAGAATACAACATGCATTACACCTTAGGAATGCAATATGCAAATGATGGTGTGTCATTTGATGAAACTTGCAAGGGAGTCAACCAAAAATTGGAACTATGATGAAGCACTTAGTGGGGGGCAGTGTTGATGACATACCTGCTGCATTTTATAAGCAATTTTCTCGTATAAATCACTGAGGTCTGATAAATACATCTCCTTCATAGACTTGATCTGCATTACAAATTTCAATAAGTCAATTGCGGAGATGTCAAGAATGCATTCCCATGTGGTTAGGTGATAATTAGATCAACTGTACGATGCAGTAGAGAACAAACTAGAGAATCTTCACAAAAGAACCTTCCAGATAAAAAGGTTAAAAGTGAAGTAGAAGAGGTTGGACGAACCAATAATAGAACTTGGTTTCTTACATTACCAGACGTGTATTACCTTCTAACATCAATGTATTTCATACTTAGATGGATTATTGGTCTTTCTTTTGCTACTAAATCCCTAAATAAGACATACGTAGGTTGGAAGGACCACTAATAGAACTTGGTTTCCCACAGGTTGATTGTGAGGAAGGTGGGGCCGCTTCCTGCTGAATTGGAGTGTTGTAGCAGCTGACCGTGCGTGAGATTTCAATGCTGATGTGAGTTACTAATAAAGTAAGAACACTTCGGGGCTGGTGCTCTGCTCTACCTCTGCTTGGAACAACGCCTTTTCTGGTAAAAGAGGGAGGTTGTGTTGGGGCAGCAGAGCAGACTAAATATTGCAGAACTCATTTGGACAGCACTTTCACAGCCAAAGCATCGATTTTTTGTGTGGTTGGCTGTACAAGGTAGACTACTTACAAAAAAAGTCAATCTCTGAAGACTCAGTTACACATCTTGGATAGAGACATTGAGAGATAGCATCCAACAGTGAGTAGGACTAACCATAACTAAGGGTGAGGTTCAGAAAGTGCTGGAAGGCATAAAGAGGAAGAACTGGAAGCAGTTTCATCACAGCTATTCGGGGAGCAGTGATCTATCATACAAGGAAAGCAAGGAACTCGAAGATATTTAGAGAATCATCGTTGAATATTGATATAATGTTAGTACAGATTAAGAAAGAAGTTATAGAAAAATTAGACTTACTGAAAGGATCTAGGAAAGCTAGTAACAATCATAGGTTGATTACCAAGTTACTTAGCACCTAATTATTTTTCTTGTTTAGTTGGAAACCTATGCTTCTTAGTAATCTTATGCTGTAATGTTCTTTGTTGGCTTGACAAGTGAAAAACGACGGAATGGAGAATACAGAGCATGTTAGTGTTATATGTTTATTCTTGGAGAAGTCAAAGTATTCCAACTTATTACTAGCTAGTAAACCAAGTCGCGTAAGTAGAGAAAGACGTTTTTCGAAGACGAAGCATTGAATTCTTTATTATAAGAAATAAAATAAAAAACAGAAAAAGTATACCAACTAATACAGATGAACAAATGTCTTTTCACAAAAAACATCTTCATATAGCCATATATTTAGGTATATACTTCTTGCACAAATAGGTTTATCCCTCAAACTAGCAATTAAAGATTTTAGTTGCCGGGTTACTGTAATCAATAAATTTTACAAATATGCACCACTTCTAAGTCATGCCAGTGCATGTGAAACTAATTTTTTGTCGTTGACAATATTGGACCAAGACAGGCTTACACAAGCACCACTGACAGTGAGGATTCATGCTCGTTTCTAACAAGTTACCTGTTAACATGCTCAGATTTCTATTTCCTCTAAGAAATTGAATACATAAAGCACCTTGAGTGGAGGGGTACGGTCATGAATTTAGCTGAACACTTGGTACGGTTAACCTCTTCTATTACTCTATAATCATAGGAAATATGTCGAAACATTCAACTATTTCTTTATAATGTTATAACTAGCCAATTTATCAAAATCCACATATCAAATTTCCACAATTTTCAAAATCTTGTGCAAATTAAAAGTACCAGTGCAAACCATACCTTTTGGTATACCTCTTCCTGCCAATCAACTCCATTTGCATTTTCCATCTGAACTGTAGAGTGTAAAGAACTTGATTGGTTACATCATTAAAATTTCAAGCAAATTTTGCGACAATGTTACATATTTCAAGCATATTAATAACATTTTTTTTGATGACCATGGTGTCCGAGCACCTCCCACTTCTGTCCACTAAGGCTATGATCCTATTAAGGATGGGAAGAATCATCTAGTATTTTTTTTGTCTCCCCTGGGATTCGAACCTGAGACCTCATGGTTCTCAACCACTTAATTAACCTCTACACCACACCTTTCCGTCCAAATGTACTTGTGTAAGTTTCCACTTTTATTGGATATTTGGAAACATATTAATAGTTCTATCTTTTAATCTATACTATTATAAAAGTACGAAACTCCACACAAAATTACCCTTCATAAGTGCACCTGTGTTGGATAATATTGTTATTACAATTAATTTTTACACTTCTTTTGAGCCAAGAGTCTATCTGTAAGTAAGATGTGCCTGCCTCTCTTACCCTAAGAGCTTGGGAGAGACCTAACTAGTAGAATTACATTAAAACCTCGTACGGGATAACTAATCAAACTAATCGAGATTATAATGTTACTTTCATTGGATAACAATCATGGATAAGAGGATAATTAATCCGGGATATATAATGATCTTACTTGGTATAACTTAATTCGAAGCTGAATCGCGGAAGTAGAGTAACTACTTCAAAAATAAACGATCAAGATTAAATTCCATGGGTCAAGATCCCGCCACGTTATCTAAAGGTTGTTATAAACTGGAGAGAGAATACAACAACGAACTTCTGGTAAACCAATTCCTCCCTCGTTTCTCTTCTCTCTCTTCCTTTCTATTTTCTTCTATTCTAATTCCGATCTTCTCTTCTTTTTCTCTCTGCACATTCGAGATCAACCATGGATATCAACTCATTCTAGCTATCTTAGATTTAATTAGTTTTCAATTTCATTGTATTAGAAATCCATTTTTCCAGTTTATATCAATTCGAGAAAATTGTCCAAAAAAATTGAGTTGATTTACTTTTGAAATTGCAATTTACCATCAGATTCTAATTCTAATTGGGATCCTGACACCCTAACAGTATAACTTGTCCCAACCAAACCAAAACACACACTTGCTACCTTCGGGTTTGCGTAAACCCCGCTCTAATGTAATAACCCACAAACCACACAGAAAAAATAAACACGAAAGATTTCAAACCCTACATTCCCAATGCAATTCTACGAATATCTAGTACAAGTAACGATCCAAAAAACAATAAAAAACGAAGGAAATCACTACCTTGAGTATTATTATCAATATACATCGCTGATAAACTTTTTTGATACCCTAACTTGAGCCCTAGTATATGTATTTTTATATATATAGAGTTAAGTTTATATATAGAGACTCAAATAATATTTTTATAAACTTCGTTTTTGTAAAATAAAGATATCCTCAAAAAATATTTTATTTTATTTTATAATAAAAAGTCAGTCCAGTTTGTTTTGTAACATAAATGTCACTCAATTAATGATAATTATTTCAAATAGTTATACAACTCTATTTTATAATTAAAAAGTAACTTAATATAACTTGGGAAAAAAATCAAACCAAACCATGAAAGTAAGTAAGAAGGAAAAAACTAAATTCAATGTTATTGATTTACGGCGTAATAATTATATGTCATAAAAAAAAATAGGTTTTTATAAGTGTAATTTATGAAGTCATAAATTTGTATATTAAAAAAATTTGAAGGTTATGAATATGCAAGGTTAGAAGTTATAGACATTACTATATTAATTAAGAGTTGAATTTATTACAAATGTATAACTTCATAAAATCACACTTATAAAAATCTATTTGAGACATGTACGATGATTATTTTATTTTAATTTTCTTTTTCTTTATCTTTTGTCTCTTTGACTAGTCAATTTTTTGTCTTCTTTGATCTGATTTTGTAGGAGAGAGAGGTATAATGAAAAATGTTAGATATTCTTGCATAGTTTGATTTTACAAGGTAAATTAAACATAGGTGATATTATTATAATTTTTTCCATTGTTAAATTATATAAAATAACGAGGGATAATAACAATATTGGTCCTTAAGATAGAGGGTTCATACAAAAAATTTGAGATAACATTAGTAACTAAAAAGATTTATATATGGCAAGGGATTATTAATTTTGAACACATGAGATCTTAGAACAAAACACAAGATGAGTAATTTTAATTACTTATATATTGCAAATTTTGCCAATGATAACTATCTCAAGAGTTTTGAAAGGAAAAAAAGAACAATAATTATCTGTTGGGAAAAGTACTACAATATTAATATTGAAATTGCAAAATAGTATACAACTTATTACAAACACTGTGTCGTGGCAAGTCACTGCCTTGAAAGCGATTTTAGCCCAACTCTAGTGCAAATCGTTGTTGCCGATCACTCCCCAAGGTTCCACAGTCACTCTCAAACACGTGCACTCGTGGGTGAAAGTTTGGAGTTGCACAAAAACAATTGCCCAGAAATCCACAATAGGAAGAATGATGGTTTAAGCCAATAAAGAAATTGTTGAAAGAGATAGTAAATGAAAGAAAGGACTTATTTTCTTCTCTGTGTTTAGCTCCCAAATGATATCCTTAAATAGGAAAATTATTTACGTTTTCATCCATCAAAAGAATGTAAGAAACTAATGTATAATCAATGTAATGAAACATTACTCTTACTTCAATGACAAATTTGTCATAATCCAAAGTAACTTCAAGTCTTCTGAATATTTTCTTATGAAGTTAAGAAACTGACACTTGAGATAAATGTGAACCATTAATATGGAAGTAACTCTCCTATTTCACATATACTAACGACTTAGCAATGTTCACATAGATAAAAGATGAACTTATCCTTTGCATTAAAAGAAAAGGAATATTATCCACATTATCATCAAGATAGTATAAAAAAAATTTATATTTGAAGACTGATTACAATAGGATCATTATTTAAGGAAACACACTTTACGAATCAAAGAAATTTTTTTTTTCTTAAAAAAAACACCATAAAATATTGTGAAAAATTGTGACCGTTGTTTGTAAAAGTATTGCAAAAGATCCAAACAAAGAAAAAATTGGAGATGGATATGTCGAATTTTACCCTAAGTTCCCACATGAAACTTAAGTAATTTATCAAAATAATTGCAGTACATCACAAAATCTTGGGAATGGTGCATGTGTTCACGAGTGCACGAAACATAAACAATTTAATTATCCAAAGTCCAAACAATCATGTTGCAAATCGATAATATTGTTTTGTTGCAATGCCTTCCATGGAACCCTGTTCGGATTGCATCTGTGCATTAGTTTCGACCATCAAGAAATTGTGGTTGCTCAAGCAGCATGGAAGACTGTTGAAGCTGCGACGTCTGGTGGGTTGGCAATAGTGTGGTCTACTCTTGCTTTGCTTGCTGCTGTTGCATTAACTTCAGTCTATGAAAATGTAGCTGCTGCATCTGCCGATTGTGTAACTGCTGTCTTAATTGCTGGTTCTGCAACATTTGCTGGCTCTGCGACATTCGCAGCCAGACACTCGAATTTTGCTGTAGGGAACTGAGGTTTGCTTGTATGGGATTCGTTCTACTTTGTGTACTGAATGAGGTTATGTTACCATGTTGAAGATTGTTAACAGGATTCTGTTGCAAAAATCCAGTAGACACCTGTTGCAGGGAGTTCAAAGAATTACTCTGTCCCAAATCCAAATTGAAACCAGGCAGTACTGAATTTATCATGTATTGCTGAGTGTTGGAATTTGTCGATACGCCAGACAAGGAATTATGCTGCAAGTTGGTGAGATTATTCCGTTGCATTAACTGTTGCAGTGAGTTCATTGTTTGCTGATGTTCCATTAACTGCTGACTTCGAAGAAGTTGTTGCTGCATTAGTAGCCGGTTGCACAGCGGTGTTAATTGTTGGTTCGGCAACCTTTGCTACATGGGCTGTATAGGAAGTAAATGTGGCAGCGCGCTTGAATTTTGCTGTAGGGATTCGAGGTTTGCCTGTACGGGGTTCGTTCCACTTTGTGTACTGAATGAGCTTATGCTATCATGATGAAGTTCCCCCTGCTGTGGAGAAGAAGAAGTCCTGCTGCGTTCCCAATTGAACCTTAGAAAGAAACTTATGTTCTTCTCAACTGAGACCAGTTTACCCTTATGATTAAGTTGAATATCCTGCTTTCTAAGCTGCAAGAAATGCATAATGTGTTCCAGCGTCACCCTGAACATCTTGAGCTTTTCAATGTTCTCATTTTGAAGACGGTGATGAAGAGAGTCATGCTTAAAACCAGTAAAAAGAATTCAGTTTAGTCACAGTCCTTAGCAAACTTTTAAAATTCATGCTTCAAGTACCTCCCACGGCAATGAAAAAGGGAGTAAAGTTTAAGAAATGACATAAAGAGACATAACATAGCTCGCAAGGTTTACACAATTCAACAGAATGTTGATTCAAGTGCTTTTAAATTCAGACAATTCAAGCCCTTGCCCGAAGAATGGAGGCCTTAATTCCTTCCCCGAAAGCAAAAAAAACCAACAGAACAATTACATGTGAAAATAACTCTTTTATGGTATCCATTACCACCTCGACTTTACAATCATTCACAATTCTTCAACACAAACAAATAATGCTGATGCTAGAAATGAAAAGATATTAGCTGCTTTACAACTATGAGAGCAATGTTTCTAAAGATGACAATCGACAGGAAAGGAACCAAATTAAAGAAGCCAAAATGAGAATTTAGTGTCTTGATGAGCTTTCTGCATCAGTTCCCAGCTTGATGTGTTTCCAATAACCAATAGAATACAATATGCACTACACCTTGGGCATGCTATATGCAAATGATGGTGTGTCATTTGACGGAACTTGCAAGGTAGTGAACCAAAATTTGGAAGTATGATGAAGCACTTAAGGGGGTGTTGATGACATACCTGCTGCACTTGATGAGCAATTTTCTCGTATAAATCCTTGAGGTCTGATAAATACATCTCCTTCATATACTTTATCTGCATTACAAATTTTCAATAAGTCAATTGCGAAAATGTCAAGAATGCATTCCCATGTGGTTAGGTGATAATTAGATCAACTATACGATGCAGTAGAGAACAAACTAGAGAATCTTCACGAAAGAACCTTCCAGATAAAAAGGTTAAAAGTGAAGTAGAAGAGGAAGACTACAACTGATTAACATGTAACTGGTAAAACAAGTAACTGATTTTTGCTTCCTTTAGATTCTTGGTACTCATATCAATAACACAACTTCCGTAATGTGATCGTAGACCAGTCCAACCAGGAAACATATGAATATACTTTTTGAAAGTTAGGTTGGAAGATATAACACAGACACAGTTTAATAGCAATCACCATTTTTTTTCACTTTACACCTTTAACATCAATGTAAAAAACAAGGGTAAACAATGAAATAATAATGATGTAGTTGACAACTAAATCCTGAAATAAGACATACATAGGTTGGACGAACCAATAATAGAACTTGGTTTCTAACATTACCACACTTGTATTACCTCCTAACATCAATGTATTTCATACTCGGATGAATTATTGGTCATTTTTTTGCTATTAAATCCCAAAATAATTTAGACATAGGTTGGAAGGACCACTAATAGAACTTGGTTTCCCACAGTTAAANATTCCCTTTGATAATCTATCAACTCCCTCTCTAGTTAGGCCTTTTATAAGTGGATCCGACACATTATCCTTTGACTTTACATAGTCAATTATGATAATTCCACTAGAGAGTAGTTCTCTAACGATATTATGTCTACGTCATATATGACGAGACTTTCCGTTATACATCATACTCCATGCCCTATCTATTGCAAATTAACTCTCACTGTGAATGCATACTGAAGCTAAAAGGTTTGGGCCAAAAATCTTTCAAGAAATTTTGGAGTCATTCAACTTCTTTACCGGCCTTATCTAGAGTGATAAACTCAGATTTCATAGTAGAGCGAGCGATACATCTCTGTTTGGAAGATTTCCAAGAGACTTCTCCTCCACCAAGAGTAAATACATATCCACTCGTGGATTTTACTTCATTTGACCTGGTGATTCAATTTGCATCACTATATTCTTCCAATACTGTTGAATATTAGTTATAATGCAAAGCAATAGTTTTTTTTTAAGTATGTTTTAAATACTCCAAAACTCTTTTCATTGTCATCCAATAAAGTTTGATTGAGATTACTCGTGAACCAACTTAGTTTATTAATAGCATATGCTATATCTGATCGCGTACATTTCATGATATATATCATACTTCTCAATACTCTAGCACAATCCAATTGTGAGTCACTTTTGCCTTCATTCTTTTGAAGTACAAATCTCACATTTATTGGAGTCTTGACAATATTGAAATCCAAATGCTTGAACTTGTCAAGTACATTTTCAATCACATCAGTAACTTCAATGTCTTTCATATCGAAGTTACTTTCTAGCATATGCTTAGTAGCATTTATGTTAGAAATGTCTCTTTTGACGATCACAATGTCATCAACATAAAAACAAATAATGACCTTGTGATTTGGAGTGTCTTTAATGTAAAAGCATTTATCACATTCATTAATCTTGAATTCATTTGCCAACATAGTTTGGTCAAACTT